>NW_020954557.1:34384744-34394106 GCF_900497805.2 Vombatus ursinus | reverse complement strand
AAAGAAAGAAAGAAAGAAAGAAAGAAAGAAAGAAAGAAAGAAAGAAAAGAAAGAAAGAAAGGAAGGAAGGAAGGAAGGAAGAAAGAAAGGAAGGAAGAAAAATGTATTTAAACATTTTAAGGGCTGTAATAAAGGAAGAAAGATTAAATTTACTCTTGACCCCAGAATGCAGAATGAAGGACAACAAATAGACCTTTCATCTGAAATAGACATTTCAAATTAATAGAAAGAAAAACTCCTTAACTTAGGAGAATGAGCCACCTCACAAAGTCATGGCTAACTCATCACTAGAGGTCTTCCAATAAAGTCTGGATGAAGGGGAAAGGAAAGGAATAAACATTTGTTAATCACCTACTATGCACCGGGCACTTTACTAACTACTTTACAAATGTGTTGTTTGATCCTTATAACATACCTCTGAGGTAACCATTATTATTACTTCCATTTTTCAGTTGGGGAAACTGAGGCAAACTGAAATTGAGTGACTTGCCCTGAGTTACACAGCAAATTAAGTGTCTGAGGCTGAAATTGAATTCAAATCTTCCTAACTCCAGGCCCAGCCCTCTTTCCACTGTGCCACCTTGTGGATGACCATTTGTGTATAGTATAGATGGGATTCTTCTATCAGTGAGACTAAGTGCCTTCTGAGGTCTCTCCCTAAAGAGCTTCCTGCCCAGAGTGCTGAGACATTAAGCAATTTGTCCAGGGCTACATAGCCCAGGTGTGCAACTCATAATCCAAAACTTTTTTTTTGGCAAGTTGTGTTTATAACTTGAACAAGTCTTGACCATAGCTGTTATTTCTCTCTGCTTGTCAAAGAGATTGTATTTTCTGGCTGAGGTAATTTCTGGACTCTTTTGGCCTATTATAGGATCACAGATTTAATCAGCAAGTAAATCAGTATTTACTGAGTTCCTGCTATGTTCTAGTCATTGTGCTAAGCACTGGGGATACAAATAAAGGCAAAAAAAAAAGTTCCTGTTCTCAGGGAGTTCACAGTCCCATGGAGGAGACAACATGCAAAAAGATATGAGCTATTAAGCTATCTACAGGATAAATCAGAGATAATCAATAAAGGGATGGCCCTGGAATTAAGGGGGATGATGAAAAGTTTCTTATAAAGCATGGGGATTTTAGCTGAGACTTGACGGAAGCCAGGGAAGCCAGGAAAAAGAGATGAGGAGGTAGAGTATTTCAGACATGAGAAGCAGCCAGTGAAAAATGTCCATTGTCTGGAGATGGAGTGAGTACCTAGTGTGAGGAAGAGCAAAGAGAACAGTGTCATTAGATCCCAAAGTAGAGGAGAGGAAGATATAAGAAGAGTGGAAAGGTAAGAGCCGGCTGGGTTGTAAAGGGTTTTGAATGACAGAGGATTTTACTCTAGAAGCGTCAGACAACCTTAGATGCCATCTAGTCTAAGCCCTTCAGGGCAACTAGGTAGCACAGTAGATAGACTCCAGGCCTGAAGTTAAGAACTAGAGTTCAAGTTCAGCCTCAGACACTTGTTAGCTGTAGGATCCTGGGCAAGTCACTTAGCCCTGTTTGCCTCAGTATCCTCATCTATAAAATGAGGAGGAAATAGCAAACCACTCCTATATCTTTGCCAAGAAAGCCCAAATAAGGTCACACAGAGTGACATGACTGAAAAATGACTCAACAACAATAAAATTCAACCCTTTCATTTTACAGATGTTTGCAAGAACTCAGATGACCTGCCAGGGTCATGCAACTAATAAGTATCTAATATGGGATTTGAACCCACATTTTCCTGATACCAAATCTAGCATTTCATCCACTATTAATTTATATCAGTCAAATTTCTGCAGGAAATGGTGATTATGAGAGTCAAGGTCCTTTCTTTTGTCCATTTCCCATTTGTTGTCATCATCAGCTTGTTTCAATAAATGTCATGTTTGAAATATCATATTTACCAGCAAAATATTCTTTTCATCCATATCTTTGTTTTTAATTGGATGCTGACTTTGACCTTTGTTCCAACAAGTTGAAGTTCTAAAAAAAAATGACTGATTTGCAAGTGATTAAACATCAGAAAATGGTTATTTCTTATAGCTACAATGCAAGATTTTAATTAAGAAGTTTTGTGAGTATGTTTTCAGTCTTATAGATTTTGGTGCATTTAAGACAGAACTCTTAATTATGCCCACTTCACCTTTGTCTATTGGTAAACATATCATCTTCCATATTTTGTGTACCGATAGTCTCCCCAATTGCTTGAGAGAATGCCCTGGTATATGAAAATCATTGTCAAAGCACTCTCTTCATAACACCATTCCAAAAATCTCCAGTCAATTGGTGCTTCATCTGTTATTGACGAATAGGGCTTTTAAACTGTGAAAATGGCTTGGTTGGCCAGTCATTTTGGTCAGCTTCCAACCTTAACATATTTTGAGATATTGAATCCAACATATTTAAAAAGACATTGGATCTGACCTACACCTGGGATTATTCATTACACAAACTTATTTGAATCTCATCCAGTTTTAAACCCACATATTGTAAAAGATGCTGGTATATGAATATATTAAAGCAATTGCATAGTATCAGTCATTCTCCTCTTCCCTGTCCCTACCCCAACCTCATAACAAACTTCTCTCTACATTGGCCCAACAGTATAACCTCAAAACCTTATTGGACAAAATTTCAGCTTAATGAATATCTGTTCATGATTAACAAATAACATTTAGGAAGAGAAGAATGTTCCTTTTATAATAATGGAACCAAGTAAAATGAAACAGGCTTCAAAATTCCTTTCTTATGAAAAATGAAATGGCTCATTAACCAAAGTCATAACAACCTATGCTGGCTATCAAAGTCAAATATAGGAATAACCTATAAACCTTAATAGTCTCTTATGTTACTTGCAGCCTGATGTTCTATAATTATTGAATTTTCCTCTCAAATGCTTTTAAGTTCCACCTCTCCTCTATATACACTCTGTTTCTATACACACAACCTAAGAATATCTAGGTTATTTCAACAAAGCTATATTGAAGTGTGTTGTTTGCCAAAATGCCTCAGTGTTTACAATGAAGGCATATCAGACTTTTTTTTTAAGTACTTGCAAAGAAATTGCTGTGCCCTGTTAGTGAATTCATATAACCATCAAACCTTAGAAATGAATTCAGAGTTAGAGGTCATCTTGTCCTATATCCCAACCAATTTTGTAATTTTCTCCACAACATCCATGATAGGTCAACATTCAATCTCTGCTTGACCATTTCCAGGAATGGGGAACTTATCATTTTGCATATTTCATTTGCAAAAAGCTCTTATCATCTAATTATGTGAAAGTTGCTCCTTATACTGAGTCAAAATCTACCTCTCTGAAACTTCCACTTATCAATCTTATTTCTGCCCTGTGGAAGTACACCAAATGAATCTAATCCCTTTTCTAAATAATAGACATTAAAATATTTGAAGATAGTTATCCTGCTTCCACCTCTAAGTTTTCTCTAGGCTAGACAATTTCCATCTCTTCAATCATTTTTCATATGTCATAGTTTTATTATGTTTCACTAACCATTTGAGTTTGTCAATATCCTCTTTGACCAATGCAGTTATCAACAGGACTATTGCTTGCATACTTATATGAATATTGTATTGTTATTAATGTAGTCTAAGTTGGAATTCGCTATTTAAACAGCTTGCCATACTCTTAGTTCATACTGAAGTTGTAATCAGTTAAAATCCCTAATTTTTTTTCACATGAGAGGTTATAGATTCTAGTCATTCCTGAGTCCTATAATTATGAAATGAATTTTTGAAAAGCACAACTTAAGATTTTACAAAATGATCTTATATTCCAAGCCGGTGTTGCCATATCTCTCTGTTTAGAAAGAAGTTCAAATGTTTGTTGGCTGAAGCAATTTCTAAGCTCTTTTGGCCTCTTCAATGTGGCAAATGACTTAGCAGTTAAAGTTTTAAGACATGGTGACAGTTCATCTTGATGTCTTTTCTTTTATCCATTTCTCATTTTATTATGTCAAGAGTTCATTTAAATAGACCAGGTTAAAACTGTTGTAACTGAACATTATCTCTTTTTCTCATCTTTATCCTTTCTTTGAATTTGTGTTGATTTTACTTTTTATTCAAGTTAGTCAATCAGTTGCACAGATTCAGAAATGAGCAATGGAAATGTGAATTGTAGATATAATAGGCTAAAACATATTTCCAAAAATAAGTTTCTCATAGGAAGTGACATCACCTGAGAAAAATATAATCAGAAAATATGGTGTTAGTTTTGTAGAAAGAACAAGAATATATGTACTCCATCAATTCAAATAGTTCCTTAGCTTGTCCTTCATAATTGTCTTTACTACAGTCACATCCATATTAGATAAGGCATGGGCAAGCTAAGTCATGTGCTGGTGTACATACAATATGAAAATACCTAGAGAAATGTCCCTAGCATATTAGTTGGACCCTCTATGGAGGATTTGTAGAAGAATACAGGCAAGAATCATACAAAATGTGAAGGCATTGATGGTTTTCCATCTGCATGGATGAAATGAATGTTTCATCAATTAGATTATGAACTGTTGAAGTGTAGGGAATGATCTATATATTTATCAAGAGTATCTTTGGAAAAAAAATATGAACATGAAATAGATGGGCTTCTACAAATGAATTTCTACAACAGACCATTACCTCAAATTATACATTTTAGTGATATTTAGTGTAGAGAATACAATATTCCATTGCTTAGTTTTGTATTAATTTAACAAAGCATTTGATTCAGGAGAGCAAAATAAAGGCTTTCTTCCAACAAGGTGTACCCATTCAAATGTTAAAATCACCCAAAATTCTTTGACAGGTTCAACCAAAGAGGATTTTTTTCAATAATTGTCTGATTATCAATATGATATAAAGCATAAAAAAGATAGATTATGATCATCCAAAGGTGTTCATTACTATAATGGAAAGTGTTCTATGTGGAGTCCAAATGGAACATAGATTCCCTATAGGTGATGAATTCCTCTTTACTCTGTATTTTGGGGATGACATCATTGCATCAAGCTCAAGAACACTCAACAAGACTTCTCAACAAGATCCACAGCTAGCAAAAAGAGATAAATTTAACAATCTACACAGAACAAATTGAATAGGAGAATATTATCAAGCCTGGGAAGTACAGTCAGATGGTAATCCACTGAGCTAGTCTACCAGCAAATATAATTTGAAAAGTGATTTTAGATTAAATGTGAGTTTTGCTTAGAATTGAATCAAAAGAAAATAGAAGGCTGTAGGACATTTGGGAAATGAAACAACACATTTAACAAGCCAAAATTTCTCCCTAATGCAAATGTGTTTTTCATCCTCATCACAAGTTCCAATTCCTCCATCTTTCCCTGATCTCTCAGGCCAAATTGAAGACCATAATCTGCCTTCACTTCCCTACCTTCACAATCTGAATTCTATAGTAAATAAGTTCAACTACACATTGCTATCCATCCTAATCCTTGCCCCTTATCTTCCTTCCATTCACATTCAACCAGTTCTCATCATTGAGTCCCATCCACCATCCATCTCTCACATTACCAAATTCCACTAGAAAAGTCACAACACCATGCCAAATAATCTACTGCAAATTCAGGGTGTTCGATATCAACAGAGCCCACTCAATTGAAACAGCTTTACTAGAAGGACAACATTTTTGTTTTTTCCCTAATTGACTCTCCACTCTTTGCAGTTTTGATCCAAACCTCCTTTCTCTCCAAAGCCTCTAAACCTATCATTAACCAAGTCTCTCTCACCTCCTATTCTACTGACAAAATAGAGACTGTCCATTTTAACTCTCTCATCTCCCCTAATCCATGACTTAAAATCTTTCTATGCCTTCATCCACACATTCCTCCTTTGCTCCTGTCTTTGAAGAAGGGGTATCCTATCTCTTACTCAAGGCCAACCTTTATTCACGTGCCTTCAAGTTCATCTGCCATCTAATCCAGGAACTTGCCCCATCAATCAGTTACTCTCCCTCACTAACTTCAGTTTCTATCTACCTGCTTTTTCCTATAAGTAAACCCAGATATCTCTCTCTATCTCTGTCTCTGTCTGTCTATCTGTCTCTCTCTCTCTCTCTCTCTCTCTCTCTCACACACACACACATACACACACACACATTTATTAAACTTGCACTTGACTCTGCCATCATTTTAAGCTAGCATACTATATATCCTATTTACTGTGAAACTCATACTCATCTACACTTGATGCCTACACTCTTCATTTCTGAGTTTTTTCAATCTAGCTTCCAATAGTACCAATCTACTGAACCTACTCTCTACTCATCAAAAGTTACCAGTTATCTGTTATCTAATAAATCCAATGACCTTTTTGTGGTCCTTATGCTCCTTGATCTTACTACTGCTTTTGACACTATCAATCATCAAATCCCCTTCTATCCATTCTCATAACCACCACCCTCATTCAGACCCCTATCACATTTCACCTCATCTATTGTAAGACTCCTGACTGATCTCCTCACTTCCAGCTTATATTTTCTCTGATCCATCCACCACGAGGCAATAAAAAATAATTTTTTAAAGGCACAACTGATTATGCCACTCCCCTTTTCAAAAACCTTCAGTGGCTCCCTGTGCCTATGAGATAACAAGTCAAACTCCTACATCTGACATTTTAAACCCTGAACTACATTCTTTGCTCCTGCAGTCTATGTTCCAACAAGACTGGAAATAGGTTCAGTTGTGCCCTGAATCTGACATTTCACAGGTTGCCTCTGTGTCTTCTCCAAAGTGATCCCTGCTTCTTTATTTTTTCCTTCCCCAGAAGAAAGTAAACTCCTTGAAGGCAAGGACTCTTTTGTCTCTTTGTAACCATAATGTCTAGTACATAGCCTTGTATATAGTAAGCACTTAATAAAAATTAGTTAAATTAAATTGAATTGATAACTGTATTTTTCACATCAATATTCTTCCATTAAAGGTGTATGGCTTTGAATCGCAGGTTGCCACAATCTCTAAGGAATTAATTGCTGGTGAAACAAAAGGTAATGGAGCAACGAATAGTGGGTCTAAGTAAATGAAATAAAAAAATGATAATCCCCTATGCCCTACTCAGACCATATCTGCAGTTTTGTATTCACCTCTAGATACCACATTTTAGGAAGTTTAATGTATCAAGGAAGACAACCGCAATTGTGGTTCATGCTGTAAGAGCAGCAGTCAAAAAAACTTGGAATTTAAGCTTCCAGAAAAGACGTAAAGGTGTATGTATGATAGCTGTCCTAAAGCCTTTAAAGAATTGTCATGTGAAAGAGTATTTATGGGAGAACAAAGACAGGAATCGCACAGATTGCACAGGATGAAAAGGTAAGAACTATTTTCAATGTCCACCATTGAAGGGAATATCCACAATGATGACATCACAAATCTATTCACGGAATCACAGAATCTGAGCTGGAAGGCCTCACAGCAGACATCTAGACTAAATTTTACCCTAAAAGGAGCCCTTCAACTCCTATCCAGCAAGTAGTCATCTAAGCTTTGCTTGAAGACCTCCTGTGACAAGGCACTCACTTTCCTAAGGAAGCATGGCCCACTATTGGATAGCTCTAACTGTTGAGAAGTTTTATTCCTGGTATCAAACCTAAATTTGCATTTTTTGCAATATTCACCACTGCTCTTACTTCTCCCCTCTGGACCCAAGCAACACAATGCCAATCCCTCCTCATGATAGTCTTTCAAATACTTGAAGATAGTTTTGTTTCCCCTGAAGTTCCTTTTCTATAGGCAAAATGTGCCCAGTTCCTTCAACTGCTCCTCATATGACATAGATTTGACATTGGTTCACCATCCTGGTTATCCCACTCAGGTCATTCTTCAGCTTATTAGTCCTAAGATATGGTACCCAGAACAAAATACAAATCTGACCAAGACAAAGTATAGCTAAATTATCACCCCATTTTTCCTGGAAGTTATGTGTCTCAGTGAATTCCAAAATTATATTAGCTTTACAAAACAAAACAATACAAAACAATCATACTATTGATTCATATTGAGTTTGAAGTCCACTAAAACCCCCAGAGCTTTTTCAGACAAACTACTGTTTAACCATGAACCATCTACCATCTTGTGGTAGATCTTGTACTTGTGGGTTTTACTTTTCAAGCCTAAATATTACTTTATGTTTATTACTAACAAATATCATATTCCTAGATTCAACCCAATGATTTAGCCTATTGAGATCTTTTCAGATCCTATCATCCAAACCAAAGTATCTAAATACAGCTTTCCCTCCCCCTGTTTTATAGATAAAGAAACTGAAGTCTAAGGAAGCTAAGTGACTTTCTCCAAATCATCCAAGTAGTGTCAAAGTGGAATGGGAACCCAGGTTATTTACTCCAGAGTTGGCACTTGATTTTTTCTATACCACTCTGTCTTCTCCCGTGTATAAAGTTAATCTTTGTGGTAATGCCCTGGACTAATTCATTATTCTAGAATCAGTGAAACAAGTTACATAAGGATTGTCCCCTCTTGCCCCTAAATACAAGCAGATTTCAAATTATCAACACAACAAGAATGGACTGCAGTAGAGTCTGAGTCTGATGTCTACACTTTCTTCCTGCGCCTGGGAGCAACTGCCCTATGTTTCCCATTTCAGAATACCTAAATAGTGGGAGAGGGAGTATGGTATAATGGAAATAGTCCTGTATTAGGATGATTCCCACTTCACCTCTTATGAGCTATATGACCTTAGTCAAGTCTCCACATTTCCTTGAATCTGATCACTTCATCAGAAAAACAGAAAAATAATACATCACTTAACTACAGACAGGGTTTTAGGGAATGAACTAGATGAAATCTTGCACCTTTCCAACTATACTATTTATAATGGTAATAAGTATGGCAGAATGAAAAAAGCACTGAACTGAGAGAGGAGACCTGGTTCTATTCCCAGTTCTGCAACTAACTCGCTGGAGACTTTGGGTCATTCCCTCTAGTGATATTGTCTTGAAAATACCAGTAAAAGTAATTCTCAAGTACATCATTTTTACTTTTCAACAACTAATAGCAGTATTAACTTATCTTTTAATAAGCTAGACAGGAATATGTAACAAATCCATGCAAATCTGTTAGCAAATTGAAAGGATTTAATTGCTATTTAATTCTTATTCTTTCTATGTTAACTATGTCTTGATATTATGAAATATTTAAGTGGATGTTATTTTATACATATGTATGTATATACATATATACTTAAGGTATGTGTGGACAGAAGGGAAAAGAAAGGAAGGGAAGAAAGAAGGATGGAAGGAAAAAAGGAAGGAAGGAAAAAGGAAAGGAAAGGAAAGGAAAGGAAAGGAAAGGAAAGGAAAGGAA
>NW_020954557.1:34355188-34384734 GCF_900497805.2 Vombatus ursinus | reverse complement strand
AAGGAAAGGAAAGGAAAGGAAAGGAAAGGAAAGGAAAGGAAAGGAAAATAAAAAATTTGAAAGAACAAAGAAAGATATGCCTTACATTCTGGTGCTTCATTTCATTATTTAGCTTGGAAGAAAATAGGAAACTCATTTTATGGAAACTGAAAAGTAAATAAAATGCACCATTTGTTTTAATGCATTATATCTTCCAAAAATAAAGAGCTTTGTAATGACCCATGAAAAAATCTTTGACCATTTGCTTGAAGTACAGAAATGTGTGTGGCCCTTGGAGCAGGATTATAGACTTCAGAGATGGAAGGAATTTTAGATATCATCTAATCCACTCCCCTCCTTTTACAGATGAAGAAACTGAGGCCACAGAAATAATGTGACTTGCTCAAGAGCACACAGCTAGTAACTGAAAGAGCCTAGGCCTTCAGCCCAAAATGATTTCAAGTCTTCTTTCTACTAAAATATAATTTTTGTTTTGTCTCAGCAGGCCTTTCAGACTTTCAGTTTAACTTCTAGGTGATTCTGAGAAGAGGTTAAGTTTGAGGGCATAAAGGTGATGGTCTCCCAAACATGGCTTCTGCTTGGACCTGAACATAATTTACATGAAAAATGTATACAAAAAATATCTTATATATTTGCTTTAAAATATTTTGTGGGTCAAAACAATGTGGTATATGACCATATTTGCAAATCGTCTTTCTACTGTTTTCCTCCCATTCTCTAACTCTCACAAATATTAGTAAGAAATTTTTGAGGAAAGAAGGACTTGTGATGAAGGATGATACAATGCCCTGTACACAGTAAGTACTTAATAATTGATCATTGAATTGTATATTGATTGACAAATGGTATTTTCCTCCATCAACTGGTGCCCTTCAAGGAAAAAAAAAATCTTATTCTAGCTACACATGTAAGGTACTTATCTATTGGCCTATGATTTCAATGACAAAGGTTCACTCAACTCCTATATACCTTCTCATCCTGTCTAGTACTTGTCCATATCCACTCACAAATTGCTCATGATAGATCTAATTCACATGCTAGAGGCCTTGCTGTAGGTCTTCTAACTATTTAATTTCATAAAAAATTCATGATTATCTTGGCCCCAACATGAATACAAACTTTATAAGGCAGCTAGATAGCACAGTCAAAAGAATGCTGGGCCTGAAATTAGGTAGACCTGAGTTTAAATCCTGTCTTGCACAACTAGCTATGTGACTTTGGTTAAGTCAATTGACCTCTATTTGCCTCAATTTCATCAACTATAAAATGGGGATGATAATATCACCTACCCTTAAGGGTTGTGAGGATCAAAGGAGATAATATTTATAAAGCATTTAACACAGTGCCTGGCACATAGTAGGTGCTAAATGCTAGCTTTTGCTATTACGGTTGTTTTATTATTGTGGTGGTTGTGGTTGTTGTTGTTGTTATTATTATTGTTATTATTATTATTATTATTTAACAATGACAGGGAAAGATGCTCCAGCAGGATGGCAGAGTGGGTACTTCTAAGTCAAACCCCATTTCTTTGTTTCAAAACAAAAAATTATCTGACAAAGTAAGAGAACAACGATGAAAAAAAAGAGAAAGAAATCCTCCCAAAGAAAATTCCACAGAAAGGTAACCACAGGAAGATGGAAGTGAATTTTTTTGTTAATCTTTTCTTCTCAGGTTATTCTTCATAAGCTCTGTGGTTTGGAAACAGAGCACTGAACACTGAATGAGGAAATTTTCTACTTCTGATTCTTACTACTCCTGTGACTTCAGCAAATTACTTATTTTTTTAATCTCACTTTCATCATCTATAAAATAGATAGGTTAGACTAAATGACCAGTGAGCTGCTTTCCAACTCTTTATGATCTTGTAAATTAGCTTAACTTCTCCCCATTCTCCATATAAGCAAACATGGAGGCCAAACCAAAGGTGGCATGCACTTTTGTTCACTTCAAATGTCCTCTATATATTTGTACAACTTAATTATGCTTTAATTGGTTTCCTATGTAATTCTAAGTATTTTATTTGATACATTTTTAAAACATTATTCTTCACCATAAGTTTCATTAGCCTGTCAAGGGAGACTATGACACACACACAAAAGTTAAGAATTTTTTATCAAAATATTACCTGTAACACATGAAGTCTATGCTATATAACCTGGCAGTTGGTTATTTACCATCTTGTTTAATCTGATGAGATTTTATGCATTAGACTTACTTCTTCAAATATATTGTAAATTCACTCAAATAAGATGGAATGATAGACTCATATAGAGTTGAAAGGAACCTTAAAAGTCATTTCTTCAATCCCATCATTTTACAGATGAGGAAACTGAGGCACAGAGAAGTTAAGTGATTTATTCAGGGTCACAGAAGTCTTAAGAAGCTGAGGCAGGATTTGAACTTGGGTCATCTGACACCAAAATCATCCCTCTTTCCACTTCACCATTCTGCCTCTCTCAAAGTTGAAAACATTTTGAAAAAAACATCAAGTGCTATGGAAGTGTCATCTGGGATTACTCATATTTTATTAAGGACTATGTTTTCTAATTCTATCTGTCCTTCATAGTGCCTAGGACTATGAACACATAGGTGACCTTCAACAAATGCCTAGCAATGCTTAATGTCCACCATCACACAGCCTATCACTTATAGGCCTAGTAATTATGGCCTCTGCACTAATCCATGTGGAGAGATACTTTTGAGGTTTATAACAGTGATCCAGTGAAGCAGAAAAGAAAATCTTGGCACAGAGTCATAACTCATACTTAATTAAAATTCAGTCTTTCTAAATGCATAAACTATAGTGACATGATATCAAAACACATCAATTTAGGTGCTGTATTTTGGGGGTTTTTTAGTGGTAAATGGGTCATTTTGTGTCATGTAGGTTCCTTCATTCCACAAAAGTTGGAATTTTTCATTTTAAACTGATTATCTAAGTACTACATAGACACTACTTAATCTCACCCTATGAATTCTTGAATAACATTTTCACATTTGTATTGCAAATTGATTGATTTTGATTGCTTTATGTAATAGAAACACTGATGAGGGAAATTACTTGCCTCTGTTAACCCCATTGGACTCAGTCCTGCCACTTTCCCATGTATAGTACATCAACTGGAGTCCATTAAACAATGATCCAAGAAACACCATTTAATATAATGGTGGTTTTCATGCAAATTATATTATAAACAATATTCCATTTAGATAATTTATAGGATCGGGGCATAATTATTCTAAAGATAAAGAACGTGAATTAAATTGCTTCAAATTACTAACAGATTTGCATATATTGGTTACGTAGCACCCTATTTCCATTTAATAGATGAGTTAAAACCAGCATTAGTCATTGAATTGTAAACATGATAAACTTGAGAAGCATTTTGACATTTTCCAGAGATATTTGCTCAGTGAAAAAACACATAATGGGCTGAAACGTAGCCTAATAGTAATAATTCTACTTTTATGGTTTTGTGAAAGCTGATGTACATTAAGTAGACTTTGCCATAATCTTTCCCTTCTCCAGTCTCCCATATCATCTCTTATCTCTTATATAGCACTTAATTCATTTTATCTTTTATAATAGCTGACATGTATTATTCTTTCCTCTTTTAGACTCTAAGCTAGCACTTACAGGGACAAGGACCATGTCATATTTATCCTTGTAGCCTCCTAAGTGACTAACATATTGTCTGTACATAATAGGTATTCAATAAATATTTGTTAAATAAATAAATGAATGAACGATCATATTGGGTTTTGCTCCTCGTCATACAGAAGAGTAGGGTTGATTCTACTGATATGCTTAATGCTGTAGAGAACAGCAGCAAAAGCTGTTGCAACAAAAATTTACAGTGAAAATTATTTTTACATCAAACTCTTAGACCTAGACTAAGTATGATGAATTAGACTATGGAAAAGGGAAAGCCACATTTTGCCCAGTAGTTACATTTCTGAAAGGATATAGGTAAATAAAATTTTTGTAAACTAAATCTTTTATATATACTTTGAGAACCTGTAATTTAAAGAGATTTTATAAAGAATCTTTTTGAAACACAAATAATCACTCCTAATGTATTTTTTATAATAAAGTCAGATTTTGTAATAGTGGATTTTCTTAAAGCAAGGCACATATCCATTTAGCTTGTGTTTACATGCATTAGCAGTATGATACAGTTAACAGAAGGCTAGATTTAGAATCAAAGATTGCTGGGTTCAAATGTTACCACTCATATTAGGTAAGTGATGGTGGTTTTTACCTCTCCAGGCCTCAGATAATTCTCTGAAACTGTAAGTTATAGATATGTTGTCAACTGTGTCAATGTAGAGAGTTCCCATGCCAAAAGAAAATAAAAATAAAAATAAAAATTGCTGAACCTTAAGACGTTTAAGAAATTTGTGTCTCTTTATTTTTGAGGTACAGGGAGGCAGCATATTATAATGGAAAGAACATTGGGTCTGGAGTCAAGAGGGTTTGAGTTCAAGTTTGAGTAATCATGGAAGCATATTTCTTATGTGAACTTCACCTCACTGGGCCTATGCTTCCTCCTTTGTTAAACAAGAGAGTTCAAATAGTCTTCTTCTGATTTCCCTTTAGATCTAGAAGCTTTTAGGCTACATAATGTTTTCAGAAATGAACAGCAAAGGTGACAGCAACATACTAGATTAAAAATTAACTTCTCCTTTGGATTGATTACATCCATATTTACATAGAGGTCATTATTTTATAATTCCACTTAAACTGCAAATACTTTCTTAATTTTATAATTACATTTTAAAACATTATTATATAATCATATACTTTTCCCCTAGAAGTTTTATTTATACTCTTAAAATCCTTTCAACTCTGTTCTATTCACTATGGTACCTGAATATTTCTTTCAGCATCTGATGAACCCCTGCAAATTCGCTTTCCCTATACATTTCTATGGCAAGAAAACCAGTGGAATTTTTTTTTTAGTGACAGCAGACAAATAATGAGAAAACTAGAAAGCTGCCTGGTGGATTAAGCCTAAAATGGCAAGGCTAGTGGAAACAAGAAGTAAAAGGTTATGTAAATGAAGGAGGTTATGACCCAGAAGGTATAATACAGTTGGATCATTCTCATTACTAGAACATTAACATAGATGAGTACAATCTGCAGGTCGACAAAATCTAAATTGCACAACGGCACCCAAGGGAAACAGAAACGACCTTGATAGTTTTCCTTAAATGTGAAGCTAAACAATGTTGGTTTGAAAGGGTTGCTGAGTTATTTAGAAGTGTTTAAGTTTATCATCTTTAAGAGCAAAAGATTCCAACTGAAGAAGAATTTTTTTTTAACCTATGACATTTCTGAGGAGCAAAAATTTATTATTCACACATACTAACTGAGCTCAATACCAGTCACTGTGAGTCACTCAAATTCATCATGAAAAATGAAATAGCAAATGCATTAAAATTCAAGAAAGCAAATTTGGGGCAATTTACTCTGGTAAGAATATTAACACAATGAGAGGAGGCCTTTAGCGTCATGAATATATAAAAAGAGCCTTGAAAGACATCAATATGTAAATGCCAGAGTTAACATTTTATCTAAAAATAGTTGAACAACAAAGAGTTAGTGTGTGCATTTTCAATTAAAATAAACAAATGTTTAATATAAGCAAAAATCTCTACTATGTGGGAGGCATTATATCATGTGCTGTTCACAGAATCCAGGATTTATTAATTGGAGGGGAGAGGACAGGGAAATGCTGATCTCCCCTTATTGCAATAAATGTCAGCGTATTGCACACCATTCACATTAAAATAAGGATCAGAGATCTTATAAGGTTTCACCTAGTTAAACCATAGCATGGACTCATAAAAGGTCTCTGGGGTGAAACAAAATCTCACCTAGGCATAGGAAGTCAACCACAATGTGATCAAGTGAGCTACAGCCTAGGGGAAATCAGAGATTTGTTCTTACTACATTAGATGAAAGCTGTCATAGTAAAGCCCAAGCTCAGCTATCCTCCCTGAAGTACAAGGCTCTGACTCCCATGAAATTGATCTCTTTTTTTGCCTGCAATATTTTCAGTACACTCCCCAAAATAAGGCACCTAAGAGAAACTAGGTACACATTTTTCATAAAGCTATAGTTGGTTAATATTAATAACTGACATTCAAGTAATGCTTTTAAGTTTACAAATTGATTTACACACACTACCTCCCAACAAATCTAGTTATCTGGGTTCTACAGGTATTTTTATGCTCGTTTTAGTATCAAGAAGAAGGATTCAAACTTAGGTTTGAAGGATTTCAAACTCAGGTCTTCTTAACTCCAAATCTGATGTTCTCCACAATGCTACACTGTCTTTCTCTAAATCTGACTCCTGATGTTAGCCTTTTACCTGACTTTTCTTCATTTGATGCCACATTAACATTACCAACAGCCAATTTAATTATACCATTGAATAAGAACCTTCAAAAGAAAGAATTTTTATTTGAACTAAAAAAAATCTCTAGATGATTACAAAAGTTATATCTTGGTGAGGCTCACAGGACTGTGATTCTTGTCTAGATTGTTACCTCATTTAAATGTGTTTAAATGTGTTAATTAAATGTGTAAGTTCCTCCATCATTGTTTTCCTAAAAGTTTATTTGTAGTGACCTATTGATCAAACTATTTTTTTTTTTTGCTGGGAGGTGCAGAGGGAAGGATATATTTGTCTGGTATGTTTAAACACTGTGTACATATGTTTTATTTACATCTATTTCTAGTTATAAAATAACCATTGAATGCTGAGAGAAATATTGGTTAAGAGGTACTCAACAGCATGTAACTCCCATATCTAATACTTTGCAAATATTTGTATGAACTTCTATTTTCAAAGATAATAAAGAGGAAGAAAGTAGAATCTGTCCAAATGCTTTCTGACAAAACTGTGCATCAACTATGCTAAAAGGAAGTGAATGATACATGTCTTCAGTGAGTCTTTTGAATATTTATAAATACAGACATCTGTTCCAAAGAACAAATATTATTTTTTAAATTTAATACAGGAAGTGTGGGATAGTGAATAGAGAGCCAGTCTTGGAGTCTAGAAGACCTGGGTTTAGTTCCCACCTCTGACACATAATGACAGCCTCTGAGCAAGTCAGTGCCCCCAGACAACTCTCTAAAACTATAAATTATAGAATAGTGACTGATCTGTATTGGTGGAAGAAGTTAATGAAATTACAAGACTGGACCAAAAATTTAAGCATCTGGTTCATTGCCCATCTACAAGGCTATCCTAGATATATGTATTCATGGACCAATTGTTTGGGTTGTCCATTCTGTCATGTAGCATAATCTGAACAATTAGCATTCTTCATCCACTTGTTTTTTCTCCTGTGGATAGTTAGGCCAAAATCTTTTGAGTGCTTATTAACCTCATTTATTCCTCTATTTAAACTCTGCATAAGATGTTGTCCTCTCCTAGACTATTTTAATAGCCTGCTGGTCAGTCTTCCTGCCTCAAATCTCTCCCCACTCCAGCTCATCCACTAAGCTATCAAAGTAATATAACTAAAGGACAGATCTGACCTTCTGACGGCTCATTCTATAAACTAAAAATGGCACACTATTACCTTCATTTAGCTTTTTAACTTAGTCTGCTCCCACCTTTCCACTTTATTCCATATGTTCAATGCCCTTCTTCCACGCATTTTCACTGGCTCTCTCCCAGACCTAAAATTCTCTTCCTGCTCATCTGCATCTCCTAGCCTTTCTGGTTTCCATAAAGCCCCACTTTCTGTAAGAAGCTTTTCCTAACCTTTCTTAATGCTAATGCCTTTCCTCTGAGATTATCTCCCATTTAATATATGCTACAAATATTAAATATATTATATATTAAGTTAAATTAATTATATATTAAATAAATTATCTATTATATTACATATAAATAGAGACACACATACAGTAGTTTGCATGTTGTTTTCCCCATTAGACTGTGACTTCCTTGAGGACAGAAACTATTGTTAATTTTCTTCGTATCCCTAGCACAATATCTGGCACGCACTGGTCACTTAATAAATGCCTGTTGACTTGACAATGAAAAAAGTACCTAGCATTTATACATCTCCTTGTTTTATGCCTTGCTTGAAGTTAATATTCAGCGATAATCAAGCAAAGTTATTTCTACTGTTCCATACTTCAACAATGATTGTGAAATGGTTAAAATTCTTTTTTGCAGAAAAGTCTTTAATATCCCTCCAGTTGTTAATGTCTTTCCCTAAAGTAATCTTGCATCTGTTTTGTGTGAGATATATATATGTGTGTTTGTGTGTGTGTATGTATACATTTATACCCACATACATGTATGTATATATATATATACACACACACACACACACACACATACATATATATATGCATATGTGTGTATACTTTGTTCTCCCATTCTGATGTAAGCTATTTAAGATTAGGGATGGTTTTTGCTTTTTCTTTGTATCTCCAGACCTTAGCGCAATGTCTGCAACACATTCAACACTTAATAAATGCATGATAGTTAATTGAATGATTGATTGTTTTGCTTTAATAAATCAGATACATTATCCTACTCCACAAATAATAGATACAGTGGGCTCTTGTATTCTCTATACCTTTCAGTTAATCATGTGATTGTCAAGATGTGGTGTGTTATATAGAGTCACTTAGCAAAAGTCTACCTCTCTGTTCATTTCTCATACCTCTTTTGGGCCTTATACCTTGATGACACACTAGAGATAGACAGTCAACTGGTAAGAACTAAATAGAAGGAAGAGAGTAGGCTAGATTGCCTGAGGGAAATGAGACCACGCTTTTAAAATGTACCAGTTCTGAAGTCAGAGTGCTGTAGTTCAATTGTTTCAGTCATGTCTGACTCTTTGTCATTTGGGGTTTTCTTGGAAAAGATACTAGGGTGGTTTGCTATTTCCTTCTCCAGCTTATTTTACATATGAGGCAACTGAGGCAAACAACAGGTTTAAGAAACTTGCCCAGGGTCACACAACTAGTGTCTGAGGTCAAATTTGACCTCAGAAAGATGAATCTTCCTAAGGACCCACATGTACAAAAATATTTACAGCAGCTCTTTTTGTGGTGGCCAAGTATTGGAAATTGAGGGAATGCCCATCAATTAGGGAATGGCTGAACAAGTTGTGATAGATGAATGTAATGGAATACTATTATGCTGTAAGAAATGATGAGCAGGCAGATTTCAGAAAAACCTGGAAAGACTTACATGAATTGATGCTGAGTGAAATGAGCAGAACCAGAAGAATATTGTACACAGTAATACCATCATTGTGCAATGGCTAACTTTCATAGATTTGGCTCTTCTCAGCAATGCAAGGATCTAAGACAACTCCAAAAGACTCATGATGGAAAATGCTATCCACATCCAGAGAAAGAACTATGGCATCTGAACGGAGATCAAAGCATACTATTTGATATCTTTTTTTTCTTTTGTTGTTTTGTTTTGTTTCTTCTTTCTTATGATTCCTCCCATTGATTCTAATATATCTTTACAATATGACTAATGTGAAAATATGTTTAATATGAATATATATGTAGAGCCTATATTAGATTATATGCCATCTTGGGGAGGAAAGTATGGAGGGAGGGGGAGAAAATTGAAAACTCAAAAGCTTATGGAAGTGAATGTTGAAAAATAAAAATTAATTAATTAAATTTTTTAAAAAGAAAAAAAAGTCTTCCTGACTCTAAGCCCAGCACTCTACCCACTGTGCCACCTAGCTGCCCACAAATGTATATGGGTTAAAATTCTGTCTTTAATTCTTTCTGCCTATATGACCTTAGAGAAATAATGTAATGTTTCTAAATTTCTATTTCCTCATATTTGAGCTTGATTGGAGATTTTTGACCCTTTTTATGTCATGGTATGTTCACATATGATGAAGTCCAGTGAAGCCTATGGAACCCCTCTCAGAATAATGTTTTTAAATCCACAAAATAGATAAGATTATAAGTGAAACCAAGTAAATTGGTTTCCTTTATCAAATGTCTTTTAAAATAAATTCACATATCCCATGTTAAGAACACTTGGATTTCTTCTGAGGTCCCTTTTAGCTCTAGATCTAAGATCTTTCAGTCCTAGGATCCAAGCTTTTCTCCTCCAGAAAGGCCTAATTTATTAACATCAAAAATCACCCTGTGATGCTCTATGGCTGTGAGTCACACAATACAACAATCCAAAGAAATGATGTTACAAGTCACCCAAGCGTTAAAGGACAGCAACAACCTAAATTCCTCCTGAAAATATCTTATTTGTGCATAACTGTTTGTATGTTTCCTTTCCCATTAGACTATGAGTTCCTTGAGAGCAGTAACTAGTTGTTTATTTGCTTGTCATTTATTTGTTTGTTGTTTGGTTAGTTTTTTGTCCTTTTTTACATCCCCTATGCTTATCAAGTGCCTGGCATAAAGTAAGCATGTTATAAAAGATAGTTAACTGACTGATAGTGGGCATATCATACAAATGTTACAGTATGAGTAGAACAAGTGATACAGAAGGTGTCAGCAAAGAGATAAATGCATAATTGGAGAAGGAGGTGGGCCAAGCATGTAACAGTGAGGGATCACTGATGGACAGCCAGCGAGTTCCCCAATGTTAAGAGATCTAAAGGAAAGTCCCTACTTAGCATGCTGGCAGGGTTCCAGAGTAGTAGATGATGAGATTTGAATGGATTGCAACCTGTACCAGTGGAAGAGGTACTCACATCAATGAACACAAATCCATCAAAGTTTTGTTGTATTAAGTACCTACTATGTACCAGGCACTGTGCTAGGCCCTGGAATAGAACAAAGTTAAGATAATGACCTATACAAGTCTAGTGGAAAGTGGTAGTGAAAAGGAATGTAACCCATACACAAAAAAAATCTGTAAGACAAAATTAAAAGTATGTACAAGAGAGGAACAAACAAAACACTATATTAAATCAAAGGAAACATTTCTGACAAGAGATAAATTGGAATATACAATTTACATGGTCTTAAATCTGTAATGTCTTGATTTCAAAAGCTCTGTACTTCTGAAGTGACTATTTTTAAATAACTTTATGGCAAAAGTCTGTATGTATCATTCTTTAAATATCCCTTTAAAGGAAACTCAACAAACCAAATTTTATAGGTCATTCATTTTAAAAGGAGGAAAGAGAATCACCTCACATAACCTGAAGTCTTAACTTAAGGCCCTTTTCAAGCTGAATTTTATCTTATGTTAAAGATGGCATATATTGGTAAAATACGGTTTTCCAGTTCAGTTCTTTTTGATACATCCATGATGTATCAAAGTACTAAAGAAGGAAAGGGACATAACTGGGTCACCTGTAAATGGGTTGTCTAAGCACTACACTGTACAAGGAACAGGCAGAAAACATTACAGTGTAGGAGAAATGCCAATAGTCTTATGAAAAGACAGATAAAAGAAGCAATGAAATGCTGCAAGTGAGAAAATGGTGGAAAGTGTTGAAAGGCTAAAAAGGAGAATTAATGTTCAATAGGCAGAACATGGACAGCTAAGTGGCTCAGTCAATAGAATACTGGGCCTGGAGTCAGGAAGGTTCTTCTTCCTGAATTCAAATCTGGCCTCAGACACTTACTACCTGTATGACCCTGGGCAAGTCACTTAACCCTGTCTGCCTCTGTTTCCTCATTTGTAAAATGAGCTGAAGAAGGAAATAGCAAACCACTTTAGTATCTTTATGAAGAAAACCCCAAATGGGGTCGTGAAGAGTCAGACATGTTCGAAGAATGATTGAAAGGCAGAATGTCAGGAATAACTTTGTATGTGTACTGCAATGCATAACATTGCATGGAACTGATCATGATGTTATCTTATTTCCTGTCAAAAGTGTTCAGTTCAATACACTGGGAGAGTTTATAGTCATAACTTTGATTTCACTTAGAATACCAGTAAGAAAATAGCTTACTTTACATAAATTTATTTTATAGTTATTTGTCTGAAATCCATCTATTTTGCAAAATGAATACTTCAGGGCAGCAGTTAAGAATATAATTCACAATGAGATAGCCCTGATGTCTGGAAATGTGATGAACATCACTGGGAAAAATTATTTCACACAGGCTATGCTGCCCTACCACCTTTATGAACTAGTCCGCAGCAGGTCAAGAGCTTGAAAGGATCTTCCATAGTTGTCCCCAGTGGTCTCATAGGACTGAACACTGTCTTAGATCGTCCCCAATCTAAGGTGGAGGAAGATCAGGAGAACATATGAAGCACAGCAGTTCTCCAGGCAACATCCTTGGAAGGCAGACTAGTCCTTAGAAGAAGGAAAGGCAATGAAGTGTTCTGCAACATTCAGTCCATCTCCATAGAACAGAAGAGGAAACTGTAATAAGATAAAAAGAAAATTTAAATATATATAAAAAACTTTTTACTGTATGATTTACAAAGCCCTAGGGTAGGCAGCTGAAGAAAGTTGGCGAATCTCCACTCCAGAGATTTTTTTGAAAATAGAATAAACCACCATCTGTCTTGGGTGATTTAGATATTCACTTGAATCCCCAGATGATGCAATAGATTGAGCACTGGATTTGGAATCAGGAAGACCTGAGTTCACATCCAACCTCACTTACAAGCAAGTCATTTAACTTCTGTGTGCTTCAATTTCCTCTTTTGTAAAATGGAGATAATAACACCTACTTCTCAGAGATGTTGTGAAGATCAAATGAGATAACATTTGTAAAGTGATTTACAAACTTTAAATCACTACATAAATGGAAACTATTATTATTCTAAAAAGAGGAACCTTGTGCTGGTACTGGCTGAAGCTGGCTATGATCAGCAGTTCTATTGCCCATAAGGAGTTCTGGGTCATAGTTTCAGGGCAGAGAGGCATGCTTGTGGTCAGTTATAAGAGATCATGGGCCCTCGTCTGAGTTCCAAGGCAAAGAAGAACACTCACAGTTGTGGTTATAGGAGAATAGGGGCCTTTCTTGGATAAAAACCAGAGCACAGACCAGAAGACCACACATCTCCCAGAATTATGCCACCTTGGGAGCAATGAAAGCTTGTACATCCCCTAGAACTAGCTCTAAAAACAGGATCTTGAAAAAGTCTAAAGCTTAGAACAGTGCATCCTCACCTACAGGTAATCAGAACCCAACTTGAACATGAAGTTCAAGGTCAAGAAATATACTAGAAAAATAGCAAACAATAAAAAAGAACTTGACTATAAAAATCTATGCCACTGTGGTGGCAGGGGAAACCAAGACAACAAGATAGAAAAAAAAACTTTAAAAAATAAAAAAGTTACAAGAAGAGGTTCAAAGAGAGGTACTAATTGGGCCAAATCCAAGAATTTTTGGAAGAGTTAAAGAAAGCCATGAAAGTGGTAGAGGAAAAGTTGGAAAAAGAAATGAAAGTACTGCAAGAAAATAATGAAAAGAAAATTAACAGCTTGGTAAAAGAGGCATTAAAAATACTGAAGAAAATGATAACTTAAAAAAACAGAATTGAGCCAAAGGTAAAAAAAGGAACAAAAAGTCACTGAAGGAAAAAAACTCTTAAAAAGCAAAATAAGCCATTTGGAAAAACGAAGTACAAAAATTTACTGATGAAAAGAACTCCTTGAAAAGCAAGACTGGCCAAATGGAAAAGAAGGTACAAAATCTCAAAGAAGAAAAAAATTCCTTAAAAATTAGAATTGGTCAGGTGGAAGATAATGACTCTGAGACATCAAGAAACAGTAAAACAAAATCTAAAGAATAAAAAAATAGAATTATATGTGAAATATCTCATCAGGAAAAAACAACTGACCTGGACAATAAGTCAAAGAAAGCCAAATTAAGAATATTGGACTACCTGAAAGCCATGATCAAATAAAGAACTTAGATATCATATTTCAAAGAATTATCAAAGAAAACTCCTGATATCTATGATCCAAAGGGTAAAATAGGAATTGAAAGAATCCACTGATCACTTCATAAAAGAGATCCCAAAATGAAAACTCCCAGGAATATTATAGCCAAGTTCCAGAGCTCCCAGATCAAGGAGAAAATATTGCAAACAGACAGAAAGAAACAATTCAAACATTGTGAGATCATGGGGTCCCACAAGATTTGACAGCTTCCATGTTAAAGGAGATGAGGCCTTGGAATATGATATTCTGGAAAACAAAGGAGTTAGGATTATAAGCAAGAGTAATCTACACAGCACAACTGAGTATAATCCTTTAGAGGGGAAACAGATATTTAAGGAAATGGAATACTTTCAAACATTCCTGATGAAAAGACCAGAACTGAATAGAAAATTTGAAATCTAACACAAGACTCAAGAGAAGCATAAACAGGTAAACATGACAGAACATAATCATCAGGGACTCAATTAAGATAAACTGTTTACATTCCTTTATGGGATGATGATCCACGTAACTCCTAAGAACTTTATCATTAGTAGGGCAGTTAGAAGGAGTCTACATAGAACAAAGGTGTGAGACAAATGTTGGGACAATCTGTTAAAAAAAAATGAAGACAGATGCACTAAAAGAAAAAGAAAAGGAGAGGTAGAATGGGGAAATTTTTCCACATGAGAGAGACAGACACAAGGAAGAACTTTTATAGTAGAAGAGAAAATGGGGGAAGGGGTGGTAGGTAATGCTTGAACCTCAGTCTCATCAGAATTGGTTCAAAGAGGGAATAATACACACAGACATAAACACAAACACACACACACACATACACACACACACACACACACACATTCAGTTGGGTATAGAAATCGATCTTACCCAATTGGGAAATAGGAGGGGAAGGAAATAATGGGTATAGGAAGCGGGGGAGAATGATAAAAGAAAGGATAGATTAAGGAAGGTGGTGGTCAGAAGTAAAGCAGACTTTTGAGAAGGGACAGGACAAAAAGAGAGAGAAGGATAAACAGAAGAAAATGGGATAGAGGGAAATATAATCTTAACTGTAAGTGTGGATGGGTTAAGCTCATCCATAAAACAGAAATGGATAGCATATGTGATGAGAAATCAGAATCCCAAAAATGTTGTTTACAAAAAAATACACTTGAAACAGAAAAACTCTCAGAGTGAAAAGAAGGGACTGGAGCAGGATCTAATATGCTTCAGCTGAAGTAAAAAAGGCAGGGGTAGCAATCATGATCTCAGACAAAGCAAAGGCAAAAATAGACAATTAAAAAGATAATCAGGGAAACTACACTTTGCTAAAAGATACCATAGACAATTAAGCAGTATAAAAAAAATTTTACAGTAAATTTCTCTGGTAAAGGCCTCATTTCTCAAAAATATAGAGAACTGAGTCAAATTTATAAAAATAAGAGCCCTTCCCCAATTGATAAATGGTCAAAGTATATGTAGAGGCAGTTTTCAGAAGAAATTAAAGCTATCTATAGTCACATGAAAAAATGCTCTAAATCACTATTGCAAATTAATACAATTCTGAAGTACCACCTCACACCTATGAGAAATGACAAATGCTGGAGAGAATGAGTGAAAATAGGTACACTAATAAACTGATGGTGATGTTGTAGAGAGGTCCAATCACTCTGGAGAACAGTTTGGAACTATACCCAAAGGGCTATAAAGTTGTGTATATTCTTTGATCCAACAATAATGCTACTAGGTCTGTACCCCCAAAGAGATAAAAGGAGAAGGAAGACCTATATGTCCAAAAATATTTGTAGCAACTCTTTTTGTGGTACAAAGAGTTGGAAATTAAGGGGATGTCCTCAATAGAGGAATGGCTGAAAAAGCTGTGGCAAATAAAAGTGATGGAGCACCATTGCGCTACAAGAAATGACAAGGAGATGGGGCAGCTAGGTGGCACTGTGGATAGAGCACCAGCCCTGAAGTCAGGAGGACCTGAGGTCAAATCCCGCCTCAGACCAAACACTTGACACTTACTACCTGTGTGACCCTGGACAAGTCACTTAACCCCAATTGCCTAAAAAAAAGAAAAGAAAAGAAAAGAAAGAAAAAAAAAGAAATGACAAGGAGGATGGTATCAGAAAATACATAGGAAGAACTATATGAACTATACAAAGTGAAGTGAGCAGAACTGAGAGATAATTATACACCGTAAGAGTAATATTTGAATGGTGATCAGCTGTGAAAGACTTCTATTCTGATCAAGACAGTGATCCAAGACAATTCCAAAGGACTCATGATGAAAAAATACTGTCTACTTCCAGAGAGAGAACTGATGAACTCAGTGTGCAAATTGATGGATACTTTTCTAGTTTTCTTTATTTTCTTGCTTTTTTGTGATAGAACTAATATGGAAATATATTTTGCATGATTTTCATATTTATAGTTGATATCATTTTGCTTGCCTTCTCAGTGGGCCTGGGAGGGATGTGAAGGAAGGAGAGAATTTAAAACTCAAAATTTAAAAAGAAAAGAAAATTTAAAAATAATATTTTTTTAAAAGAGAGACTACTGTGCACCAGGCACTGTGCTAAACACTGGGGATACCAAAAAAAGGGTAGGGGGCAAATATTAGTTCCTGCTCTCAAGAAGTTCACAGTCCAAAGGAGGAGACAACATGAAAACAACTATTTAAAAATAAAATATATACAGAATAGTTGAAGGTAGTCAGATAGAAGGCACTATGATTAAGGACTAGAAAAGCTTCTTGCAAAAGGTAAGACTTTTCCTGAGAATTAAAGGAAGTCAGAGAACCTAAGAGGTAAAGATAAAAATGAAGAGAATTTCAAGCATGATTGGAGTTGGAAGATAGAGTGTGGTGTATGAGGAATAGCAAGGAGATAAGTGTCATTGTGTGTCAGAGTGCATGAAGGGAAGGAAGGTTTTTAAAGCCTGGAAAGATAGGAAGGGGTCAAGTTATGAAGGGATTTAAAAGCCAAAGAGAGGATTTTATATTTGATCCTCAATATAGTAAGGAGCTGCTAGAATTTATTGAATGAGGAGATAATATGGTCAAACCTGTGTCTGCATGTCTGTTGTCATTCCTCCTACTTAATAAACCTAAGTGGTTCCATATTGCCTCCAAGATCAAATACAAAATCCTCTTTTTAGCTTGTAAAGCTCTTCATAACCCAGGTCCTCCCTCCCCCATGTTTTCAGTTTTCTAATACCTTACTCTCCACGTACAACACACACACACACACACACACACACACACAC
Organism: Vombatus ursinus; assembly: GCF_900497805.2. Lineage (NCBI taxonomy): Eukaryota > Metazoa > Chordata > Mammalia > Diprotodontia > Vombatidae > Vombatus > Vombatus ursinus. The sequence continues at coordinate 34,367,589 of NW_020954557.1, read as the reverse complement.
ACACACACACACGTATGTGTTTTGATCTAATGACCCTGGCCTCCTTGCTACTCCATGAATAAGACAGCCCATCTCCTAATGTAGAGGTATTTTCACTGGCTATCCTCCACATCTGGAATGTTCTTCCTCCTGCCTTTTGGCTTCCTTGGCTTTTGTCAAGTCCCTTTCCCAACCTCTCTTAATTCTAGTGTCTTCCCGCTGTTAATTATTTCAAATTTATCCTGTATATAGCTTGATTGTATGTATTTATTTTATTGTTGCCTCCCTCATTAGAGTGTGTGTGAGTCCTTTACAGACAAGGACTACCGCCCCCTTTTTTTGAAAACACAGATCCTGACACATAACAGGCACTTAATAAATGCTCATTGACTGACTGTGTTTTAGGGAAGATCAATTTGACAGCTAAGTGAAGGATGGATTGAAGTGGGGAGAGATTTGCCACAGGAACAACCAGAAGGCTAATGCAACAATAGGCATGAGGGAATGAGCACCTACCTACACAGTAAGAGTAATATTTGAATGGTGATAGTAACTGTGGAAAATGGTAGTACACACAAAGAAAAATTGCAAAAGTAGAAACAATAGGAATTGACAACTGATTGGATATGGGAAAGAGTAGGAGTTCCTCTCAAAACCTCTGTGAATAGGGAGTAGAGAGAGAGAGAGAGAGAGAGAGAGAGAAAGAGAAAGAAAGAAAGAAAAGAAAGAGAAAGAAAGAAAGAAAAGAAAGAGAAAGAAAGAAAGAAAGAAAGAAAGAAAGAAAGAAAGAAAGAAAGAAAGAGAAAGAAAGAAAAAGAAAGAAAGAAAGAAAGAAAGAAAGAAAGAAAGAAAGAAAGAAAGAAAGAAAGAAAGAAAGAAAGAAAGAAAGAAAGAAAGAAAGGAGAAAGGAAAGGATAGAAGGAGGAAGGAAGGAAATTGAGGCTAATAGAGATTAAATCACTTGCCCAGGTCACACAGCAGTATAATAGCAATGACCTGCATTATTTTGTTGGCTTTATGGGTGCTTTGTCTACTGTTAATGTACCACACTACCTCCCAAGGTAGTTCCTGAAAATTAGTATTCAAGACAAATTTTTAAAAGCAAGTTTGCTAAGTTAGTAGTATTATTTTGAACAAAATGTCAGTAGGTTCTAACTAGAGGCTTAAGGTTTATGTCATTCCTTTATAATTGGGGGATCAGGTGGAGAAGAAACTAAATGAACTTTAAGACAATTTCTTTCCTTGCTGCTCAGATTCTTCTGTTGGGGGGAGTTTGTTTCCTTGTTTAGGAATTTCTTTAACATTATTGAAGTTGCTAAAAATATGATAAACCCAATATTACTCTATATGCATATACATACACACATACATATACATGAATGCACAGATGCATATGTGAGTGTACGTGTGTGTGTGTTTATTCTGAGAGGCAGTACTATGATGGTGTGGGGGAAAGACCTATGTTTAAAACCTGCCCCTGGAACTTAATAGCTGTGTGATCATGGGCATACCATTTAATCTCTCTGAGCCTCAGTTTCCTCTGTATAAAATGGAGATCATAATAACTATAATACTTGCCTCACAAGGACACTGTCAGGGTCAAATGAGATAATTCCTAGAAAATACCTTGCAAATCTTAAAACAATCCATCAGTGCCAGTTATTATTGTTCTGTATGTAAGGTTTCACAATTAAGTATATAGATTGAACTTATGACCCACAAATCATATCAATCAGCTGCTACTTATAAGGTACAGTGAAAACTCACAAAAGAAGTAGCTGATACATTTCCTAGCATTCCAGAACTTGAAATTTAGTACAGAAAATGACACAAACTTAAATAAAATTATATAGGGATCTTAAGCATAGTTATGAACAAAGTTGTAATTCCATGAGCAATACAGGGAATAAAGAAGGATTAAATGAGTATAAGGGCCATGGAGCAAAGAATAAAAGTCTAGAATAGACAGAATGGGAAGATAAATAATGAAGGGAGTGAGATAAAAAAAATCCAGTATAGAAGAAGATGCAGAAAATGAAATTGTAAAAACTAATAAACAAAACAAATTGAAGGGGAGGAAAGGACAGAGGAATCTACTTACCTATTTAACAGAAAAAAAAATAATATGGAGAGGAAGAATTAAATAGCCAGATAAAATCAAGCAAGGAAAAAGAACTAATAAACAAAACATCCATAACCAGGGAAAGAGGTAACAAACAGGAATAAAAAGTTTGGAAAGAGGGAAAGAGAGCCAGTGGCAATAGGGCTACTTTTAAAAAGATTGAACTACAATAAATGTGAGAGAGGGAAAAATATCTCCCAGAAAACCCAAATAATAGAGACAAATGGAGGACAATAATAGTCTCATAACTTTAAATGTGAGTGGATTAAACAATTCAATAAAACAAAAAGGACTGACAGATGAGAAAAGAAAACAATTCCATAATCTGTTGCTCTTAAGAAACATATTCTTTTTAAAAAGACATACACAAAATAAAAATGAGGGCTAGGAAAAAAATTTAGTATTTGTCAGAAAAGTCCAAAAAAGCAGGTGTCATAATAATGGTATCCAAAAAAGTTAAAACATTCAAAACATAAAAATCTCTTCTTTTCCTAAGAAAGTAAACTAAATTATGCTGAAGGAAACCATGAACAACAAACCAATATCATTATTAAATGTATATGCTCCAAATGTCTTAGTATCCATATCATAAAGGATATATAAACTGAGCTATAAGAAGACATAAACAGTTACTCAGTATAGAAAGAAGATTGTAGTGTCAGACTCTTAGTTTTGCATAAGTAACACAAAAATAAAAGAGAAAATGTGGAACTGAACAAACTGCTAGAAACACTGAAGATACAAGACTTATGAAATCTTCTAAGTGAGACCACAAAAGAATATACATATTTCTCAGCACCACATGGAAAGTCTAGAAAAACTGACCATATATTAAGCACAGAGATGTTGCCACCAAGTGTAAAAGGGAAGAAATAGCTAATGTGTCCTTTACAGACCATACCGCAATAAAAATAGTAACCGTTCAGGGACCACAAACAAAAGATAGACCCAAAAGGAGAATTAGCAATGAAATTCTAAATGATGAGTGGGTCAAAGAACAAATCATAGAAACAATAAAAATGTAAAATAAAATGAGTGGCTGGTTGATTGGTTGTTGTCCTTCATTCTCGAAGAGGACCAAATAACATCACTATACTAGCGTCAAGTTTTAGTGTGTCTGACTGTGGCAGATCAGACCAATAAGAACTGGGAATGCTCTACCACAGGTCGGGCACAAATAGTTTGTGTGAAAATTTGGGGTGGATTCTCTAAGTTTGTGTATCTTGCATTTCTCTTGAGCTATTTCAATTCTATTCTGCTCATAGAGCACAGCACCTTTTCTGATGTGGGCATGCCATGCTGAGTGGTCCTGTGCCAGGATCTCCCACATCACACAATCAATTCCAAAGTTCTTAAGAGAGACTTTGAAAGTATCTTTGTATTGCTTCTTCTGACCACCATGTGAATGTAAATGCTTGCCCTGTGTGAATTCTCCATAAAATAGTCTTTCTGGCAAGCATATGTTTTGCATTTGAGCAATGTGGTCAGCCCATCAGAGTTGTGCTCTCTAAAGCAAAGTTTGAATGCTTGGCAGTTTAGTTCGAGAAAGGACCTCAGTGTTTGGTATCTTATCCTGCCAGGTGATCTTCAGAATCTTCTTAAAACAATTCAAATGGAAGCAATACAGTTTCCTGGCATGGGACTGGTATACTGTACAGTTTCACAGGAATACAACAATGAGGTCAGCACAACAGCTCTGTAGACCTTCAGTTTGGTAGTCAGTCTAATACCTCTTCTCTCCCATACTTTCCTTAGGAGCCTCCCAAACACTGAGCTAGCTTTGGCAATGTGTGCGTCAACCTCATTATCAATGTGTATGTCCCTGGAAAGTACACTACCAAGGTAAGTGAACTTATCCACAGCATTCAAAACTTCTCCATTTGCTGTAACCAATGGTTCCACATAGGGGTAGTATGGTGGCGGCTGATGGAGCACCTGTGTCTTCTTGGTGTTAATTGTTAGGCCAAAATTAGCCCAAGCAGCAGAGAATTGATCCATACTTTGTTGCATCTCAGCTTCAAAGGTTTCATTGAATGCACAATCATCTGCAAGCAGAAAATCATGCACCAACACTCCCTCTACTTTGGTCTTGGCTTATAGTCTTTTCAAGTTGAAGAATTTACCATCAGTAAGGCAGCTGACCTGATGTCATGTTCATCCTCATTGAAAGCATTTGATAACATTGCTGAAAACATCATGCTAAAAAGCATGGCAGCAAGCACACAGCCTTGTTTCATGCCATTGGTGAATGAGAAAGCATGAGAGCATTATCTATTGTGCAGAACTCAAGCATGCATGCCATTATGAAATTAATGTATACTGCTGATGAACTTCTCCAGGTGGCTCAGTGGATAGAATGCTGGGCCTGGAGTCAGGAAGACCTAAGTTCAAATCCAGCCTCAGACACCTATTAAAATAAAATGATAATGGTGAAACAACATACCAAAATTTCTGAGATTCAACTAAAGCAGACCTCAGGGGGAAAAAATCATATTCCTGCAAACATACATTAATAAAAGAGAGAATCAATTAACTGAATATGCATTTAAAAAAATGGAAAGTCAATAAGCAAGCCTGAAATGAGCACAAAAGAGGAAATATTAAAACTTAGAAAAGAGAAAAAATGGAAATAAAAAATATAAAAATTATAAATAAAACTAAAAGCTGGTTCTTAAAAAAGACTAATAAAATTGATGGACCTGTAGCCAATCTGATTAAAAAGAAGTCAGAAAATAAAATCAATAACATAGCAAATGAGCAAGGTAAAATTACAACAAAACCAGAAGGAATAAAAAGTATTATCAGAACATATTATGTAGTTATATATTAAAAAAAAAAAACAAGAGAAAGTGAGTAATAGCTTCAAAAACATAACATACCCAAACTAGCAGAAGACCAAGTAGAGGTCTTAAAAAACTCAATCTCTAGCTATAAATTATTAAAGAAAAAAGCTTCTGTTCCTGATAAATTCACAGCAGAATTCAATCAAAAAAATTTTTAATTGTAAGTAGCTATACTACACAAATTATTCTCAAAAGTTGAGGGGAAAAACACCCTACCAGATCTTTTTAAGAAACAAATGTGGTCCTAATACTTAAACCACAGAAGAATAAAACACAGAAGAAAAACTATAGATAAGTATCATTAATGAATGTCAATTCAAAAAAAAAATTTAATCTATCAAACAGACTACAACAATTTATCAAAAAAATTCACTGATGGATTCACACCATGTAGTAAGAATAGTTCAATTTTAGGAAAACAATTGATAAAATTGATCATATTAAAACCAAAACATCAAAAACCATATAATCATCTCAATGCATGCAGAAAAAGCCTTTGACAACATGTAACACTCATTTGTGCTAAAAAAAAAAATTAAAGTAAAATAAAAAGCTACAAAGTGAGGGCATAGAGGGATCGTTTTTTAATATCATTAAAAAGTATCTTTCTAAAACCAAAAGCAACAAGGATGTAATAGAAGCTTTTTGAATAACTATGGAAGTTAAAAAAGGATACTCAATCTTCCCCCTATTATTTTATATTGATAAACCTTTAGCCAATGTTTATAGTTCTAGAAATGCTAGCAAATGAAATAAGACAAGGGAAAGAAGTTTAAGGAAAAATAATAGGCAGAGAGGAGATAAAACTATCCCCATTTGCAGATGATATGATGGTATACTTAGAAAATCCTATGAAATCAGCAAACATACTGTAGAGATAATTAATAGCTTCAGCAAAATTGTGGGCTACAAAGTAAATCCTCAAAAATCAATGGCATTTTATACAATAATAACAAAACCCAAGAGGCAATAATAAAAAGGGAAATTCCATTTCAAATAACAATAAAATGCATAAAGTATTTGGAGATCAATCTACCAAAACACATAAAAGACTTATATGGATTCAATTAAAAAGTGTTCCTTAAGGAAATAAAGAACAACTTAAATAACAGGAGGAATATTGAGTGCTCATGTCTGGGGCAGGCCAATATAATAAAAATGACAATACTATCAAGTTAATTTACATTTTCAATGCTATACCAATCAAATTATGAAAATGATACTTTATAGAACTTGATAGAATATTTGGAAAAGTGAAAAACCCAGAATATCAAGAGAAATAATAAAAATAGGTAAGGATAAAGAAAGAATAAGACCTCTGGGCCTCAAATTATGTATATAAAGCAACAGTCTTCAAATAGGTTAAAAAATAGACAGACTGGGGGCAGCTACGTGGCATCATTGAAGAATGGCAAAACAAATTGTGGAATATGATTATGGTAGAATACTACTATGCTATAAGAAATGATGAACTTCATCTTTTTCACTTGTGGCATGAGAAGCCTAGAGCTTCAGTGTGGTTCCCTAAGAAATAAGTGTTAAGCAGCCTTTTTTCAGACAACTGAGGGCCCAAGATGCTGTAAAGCAGTACAGGATTTCAAATGAGTCATTCCTCTCTGCATGTTCAGAAAGAAAGCTGTTCCCCCATTCATAAATGGTCAAAGGATATGAACAGGCAGCTTTCAGAGGAAGAAATTAAAGCTATCTGTAGTTATATGAAAAAATGTTCTAAATCCCTATTGATTAGATAAATACAAATTAAAACAACTCTGGGGTACCACATCACACCTATCAGATTGGTGAATAAGACAAAAAAGGAAAATGATAAATGTTGGAGAATATGTGGGAAAATTGGGACACTAATGCACTGTTGGTGGAGTTGTGAAGTAATCCAACCATTCTGGGGAACAAGGAACTATGCCCAAAGGGCTATAAAATTGGGCATACCCTTTGATCCAGCAATACCACCACTAGGTCTGTATCCCAGAGAGATCATAAAAAAGGGAAAAGGATCCACATGTATAAAAATATTTATGGCACCTCTTTTTGTGGTGGCAAAGAATTGGAAATTGAGGGAATGCCCATAAATTGACTATACAAGTTGTGGTAATGGAATACTATCGTTCTATAAGAAATAATGAGCAGGCAGATCTCAGAAAATCTGGAAAGGCTTGCATGGACTGATGCTGAGTGAAGTGAAAATAACCAGGAGAACATGTACACAGTAACAGCAACATTGTACAATGACCAGCTTTGATAGACTTATCTCTTCTCAGCAATGCAACAATGTAAAACAATTACAAGGGACTCATGATGGAAAATGATGTCCACATCCAGAGAAAGAACTATGGAGTCTGAATACAGATCAAAACATATTATTTTATTTTTTGTTGTTGTTGTTTTTTTTTCACATGATTTTTTCCCCTTTCATTCTGATTCTTCTTTCATGACATGACTAATGTGGAAATATGTCTAATATGATTGTACATGTATATCAGATTGCATGTCATCTTGGGGAGCAAGGAGGGAATGGAGAAAGAAAAAAAAAATTGGAACTCAAAATCTTGCAAAAATAAATGTTAAAAAGTATCTTTGCATGTAATTGGAAAAAATAAAATACTATTAAGTGCAAAAAGAAAGAAAATGTGAATAAGAGAAAAGAAAGAAAGAAATGATGAATTTGATGATTTTAGAAAAACATGGAAAGACTTGCATGAAATAATGAAGAGCAAAATGAGCACAACCATGAGAACAATGTATATAGTAACAGCAATATTGTTTTAAGAACAACTTTGGGGTGGAGCCAAGATGGTGGAGTAAAAGTAGGGACTCGCCTGAGCTCTCCCCCAAACCTCTCCAAATACCTGTAAAAATAACTATAAACAAATCCTAGAGCAGCAGAACCCACAAAAAGACAGAATGGAACAAATTTCCAGCCCAAGCCAACCTGGATTTTAGACAGGGAAGGTCTGTTACACCGGGCTGGGAGAAGAGCACAGTTCAGCATGGGCCTCATGGGCACAGACTGGGCACTACCAAACCTGGAACAGGTCTCAGGGGACTGAATCACTGGAAACTGGTGGTTTCCAGACTTCTCAGCCCACAAACACCAAAGAAAACTTAGAAGGTCATGGGGAAAGGTCTATTGGACTTGGGTGAGAGAGGAGCACAGTACAGCCCTAACCATACCACAATGGCAGCAGTGCAGCAGTAGCAGCAGTTGCTTCCAGAGCTCTCAGACCACAGACAGTAAGGGAATCAAACAACTGATCATAAGGAGATTGCAGGGATCTCTTCCCTGGCACTGAGGCAGGATTCTGTTGCTTTGCCCATACTTGGTCTTGAGTGGTGATCCTGGGGCAAGGAGGAGCACTGGCATAACAAAGTTTGTGGCAGCAGAGGAGAGGGGACCTTCTTCACAGTTCCAGGAGAGAAAAGAGTGCTTGTGATCACTCACTGACCAGAGCACAGGCCAGGAGAAGAGTAAACAACTCTCCTTAGATCATACCACCTTGGAAGAAGTGAAAACTCACAGGTCCCTAGAAGTATCTCTGAAAACAGCTGCACAAAACCCGCGAAGCTTACTTGAAACTCAAAGGGGGGGGGGGGGGGGGAGAAAGGGGGGGGGGATGGGGGGGGGAGATAATCAGATAGCACACTGGCATAGGATGGGGGAGGATAGAGATGGGGAGACAATTTGGAACTCAAAATCTTGTGGAAATGAATGTTGAAAACTAAAAATAAATTTTAATAATTGAAAAAAAAAAACAACTTTGAGCAACCAAGTCATTTTGACTATTATAAATACCCAAATTAGCTACAAAGGATCTATGAAGGAAAATGCTATCTGCATTGAAAGAACTGATAAATAGAACTATGTATAGTACGGCTTACAAATTTATATGTGTGTGTGTGTATACACACACATATGTATATACACAGACATATACGTATCTATATGCATATACATATACATATTTGTGTCTACTGATAGACATCTCTAGGTCAGGGGAGGGGGGGAAGAAAGTTACATGATAACCTTGCATATTTAAAAGTAAAAGCAAGTTGTACATAATAGATTTACAAGTTTCATGTGCAAATCCTCTTTTTTTTATTCTACTTTGTTATGGAAATGCTTGTTTTATTTCTTAAGTTAAGAATAAAAAAGATCATACTATCAAAAAAAATTAGAAGAAAAGCAGATCACATACCTCTGTAACAGTTATGGGCAGGAGATATAACCTTAACCCAACAACAGATACAGGCAACTAAAAAGGTAAAATGGATAACTTTAATTATATGAAATTGAAATTTTTCTACACAAACAACATTAATATACCTAGAATAAGAAGGAAAGCAATTAGGTAGGGAAAACTATTTGCATTAAATTTCTCTGATAAGGGCTTATATCCAAAATATTAAGGAATATATGCATATATACATATATATGCATATATAATATTAATGTACATTGGTTTTATAGATATATGTGTATTTGTTTTATATGTATGTGTCTATATACATACACACATATACATGTGTACATAAATATGTAGTCATTTCCCAACAGATAAATGTTCAAAAGATATGAAAAATTCTCAAAAGAATTGTGAAGTATTAACAGCCACAGGAAAAAGAAGTTCCAAATCACTAATAAGAGTAATGAAAATCTTAAAAATAACTCTGATGTTTCCCCGCATACACTGCAAATTGGCAAAGATGACCCAAAAAAATGTCAATAATCAGTGTTGGAGGGGTTGTGAGACATTGATGCATTGTTTGTGCAGCTGTGAATTAGTACAACCATTTTGGAAAGCAATTTGTAATTATGCAAATAAAGTGACTAAAATATCCATAACCTTTGACCCAGAGATTCTTTTACTGGGCTTATGCCCCAAAGAAGCATTGATAAGAAGAAGATCTCCATATATACATTAAAATTTACAGCTGTGCTTTTTTTGATAGCAAAAAAATTGGAAACAAAATAGATGTCCATCAATTGAGGAATGGCTAAACAAATTATAATATATATACATACATATGTGTGTGTGTGTGTGTGTGTGTGTAATGGAATACTATTGTGCTATAAGAAATGATGAGTGTGATTAATACAGAGAAACAGAGATAGATTTACATGAACTGATGCAGAGTGAAGTAAGCAAAGCCAACAAAACAATAAATACAACTACAACAATGTAAAGAACAACCACAAAAATGTCAAAAGTGAATGCTGTAAAATTACAAACAAGCATAATTTAAATGAAGAGATATGAGAGGACATTACCAATAATCCCTTTGCAGGGGGCAGAAGTTCATAGATGTTGCATATTGGAAATGTTTTCATACTTTTTCAATGTATTAACCTGTTGTGATGATTTTTCTTCTTTTTCTTTTTTTTTCTTGTTTAAAATTAGTTTGTTATATGGATTAGTTCTGTGGGAGGAGGAGGAATACTAGGGAAAACTGACATAAAACCAAAGGCATTAATAAAAAGCTTATTTTATAAAAAGAAAAGACAATAAATTGTTCATTTCCTTTGGCCAGAGATTCCACTACTGGGATTATACACCAAGTATATTAAAGAGTTCAAGAAATTATCCATATGTATAAAAATATTTATAGAAGCATTATTTGTAATAACAAAAATTTGGCAACATAACATGTTCCCAATAATTTGGTAATTTCTAAACAAATTGTGGAATATGAATGTAAAGGAATATAACTGTGTTGTTAGTAACAATTAATTAGAAGATTTGATATAAACATGAGAAGACCTGCATAAAGTGATACAGAGTGAAGAAAGAATAGTCTGGGCACTGAGCATCCATCACTAACTAACAGTTTAAGTTAAAAAAAAAATAAGATTAATAGTCAATAAAACCTAAGTCAAAGAGAAGGATATCAGCATTAAGTAAATTTAAAGCATACATCATTCCTTTCTGTTAATAATCAGTAAATAACACAAGTATAAAAGTGATATGAATTGTCAAAATCACAATAATCGCAATCACTCCATTAGATGTTTGTACTTTACTATTTTCAGGGAATATACTTTGTAAAGGATTTATCTGAGTGTTTGTTGAGTAGTGTGTATTGTGTACAAAAAAAAAGATATATCAATAAGAAAGCTTTTAATGATCTCTTATTACTCATTTAAGTATCCTTTGTTTAGATCACTTTCTTTGACCTTATCATATTCTACCTCGTATCACGTTGATTTGTATATATACTTTATCCCTTAGATTAAACTATATTTGTATCTCTACAAATTTGCACAATGCCTTTCCTAGAGTATTCACTTAATAAATGTTTATTGAAATGAACTTGATTTGTTCAACTTTAGGCCACTGCTCTCTCTTTCCAAAGCTCATGCTCAATGATTCACATTACAGCTTATAAAATTTACCCTTAGGACAATATTGGACAGCCTCAAAATCAGATATAAAAGCAAAGCTGTCTCTGAAAGACTTTCCCATTACAGCCTCAGCCTTACTGGAATAGTGACCCCTTACACAGGAAGTTCACACTAATCGCTGCCACCAGGCACTACACACCTTGAAAAGAGACACAGAGAATATATTCTCCATGAGCTTCTACCCTATGGAGACCATTCTAGGGAAGAGACACAAAGACATGGCCAAATAATATAGTGGCACCCTTCCCACATTCTGTAAATTCTTGATCTCTCTGCAGCCTTTGACATTGTTGATCACTCCCTCTTCCTTAATACTCTCTTCTCCCTAGGTTTTCAGGATGCCACTTTGTTCTCCCCTGCCCATCTGACTGTTCCTTCTTTTTTCTCCTTTGCTGGATCCTCTTCCAGCTTGTACCCTCTAAGTATCACTCAGGATTCTGTCCTGGGCCTTCTCCCTTTCCTCTCTACTACTTCCCTTGGTGATCTCATCAGTTCTCCTGGATTTAATTACCATCTCTATGCTAATGATTCTCAAACTGACCTATCCTGCCCTAAACTCTGATCTCCAATCTTGCATCTCTAACTGCCTTTCAGAGATCTCAAACTGGATGTCTTAAATTCAATAAGACAAAACACAATCCATTACCTTTCCCCTTAAACCCACCCCTCCCTACCTTCCCTACTATTGTAAAGGACGATACCATCTTCCCAGCCCCCCAAACTCACAACCTAGGAGTCATCTTGGATTTCTTACTATGTCTCATGCCCCATATCCAATCTATTGCTGAAGCCTAACAATTTATTCTTTGCAACATCTCTTTTATATGCTTCCTTCTCTTCTCTGACGCTACCACCATTCTAGTGCAGTCCCTAATCACCTCAAGCTATTGCAATAGCCTGCTGGTGGGTCTAACTGCCTGTAGTCTCTCATCATTCCAATCCATTCTTCATTCAGCCACTAAAGTAATTTTCCTAAAATGCAGATCTGATGATATCACACACACACACACACACACACACACACACACACACACACACACAC
>NW_020954557.1:34350628-34355178 GCF_900497805.2 Vombatus ursinus | reverse complement strand
CACACACACACACACACACACACACACACACACACACACACACACACAAACACACTCTTACCCTTAATAAATTCCAATGGCTTCCACAAACAAATACAAAATGATCTGGCATTCAAAGTCCTTCACAACCTAGTTCCTTCCCCCACCCCTACCTACCTCCCCCCACACACAATCCTAATCTAATGCAGAACTCTCCACATGTACTCTTTGATTCAGTGACATTGACCTCCTAGCTGTTCCATGAACAAGACACCGCACCTCTCACTTCTTGGCATTTCCTCTGTCCCCTATGTTTGAAATGTTCTCCCTCCTCCTCTCCAACTACTGACATCCCTGGCTTTCTTTAAGTCCCAACTAAAATCTCACTTTCTAGAGGAAGCCTTCCCCAATCCCTCCTAATTTCAATGCCTCCTGTCTATTTATTATCTTCTATTTATTGTGTATATAGCTTGTTCTGCATATATTCATTTTCATGTTGTCTCCCCCAATAGATTATAAGCTCCTTGAGGGCAGAGACTGTCTTTTCCCTCTTTTTGTATCCCTAGTACTTAAGACAATGTCTGGCCCATAGTATGCACTTAATAAATGTTTATTGATTGATTGATTGGTCTGGGGGATTTGATGCTTGAAAAGTCCACTTATTCCTAAAAGGGGGTCATTAGATTTCCTGGCCACAACTGGAATCTGGGGGACCTAGAAAATACGAACATGGCATAGGGAAGAAATTTTGAGACAAATTAAAAAAAGATAAATTGTGAAAGGTATAGATCAGTGATAGATTGAAAGGGGTACCAAAAAAATGAAATTTTAAAAACTAATGAACAAGATGAGTTGGAGAGAAGGGGAGATCTATTTGACTAATTGAGAGGGAAAAAGGGGATGAGGAATATATAACCAGATAAAAATAGGAAAGAGGAACAAATAAACAAAACTTTTAAGAGAAAAGGGTAACAAATGAGAAGAAGGGATCAAGGGGAAGGGGAAGAGATTTGGCAGAAATAGGGCCACCTTAAAAAGATTAAGGTAAAGTAACTGAAGGAACAATACTATTTACAAAAGCAGAGGAGGGAAATCATAACTTGGAAAAAAAAATTAGAAATTGATGGAGGAAAATACAAAGCTAACGCTCATCTCTTCAAATGTGAATGGATTAAACAATCCAATAAAACAAAAAAAAAGTGACAGAATGGATAAGAAAACAAAACCCTACAATCTGTTGCTTACAAGAAACACATCTGAAAAACAAAGACACACACAAAATAAAACTGAGTGGATGGAAAAAATCCATTATGCATCAAGTGAATCCAAAAAAAGCAGAAGTCATAATCAAGCTATCTGATGATGCAAAAGCAAGCACTCAGAAAACAAATAGGGATAAACAAAAAAACTACATTATGCTGAAAGGAGCCACAGATAACAAACCAATATCAGTAATAAACCTTTCCTTTATGCTCCCAATGACTTAGCATCCAAATTTATAAAAAAAAAATGTTAACAGAGATATAAGAAAATATAGACAGTAACACAATAGCTTTCAGGAGATTTCATCTTTCAGTTTTGAATAAATCCAACAGAAAGATAAACAAAAGGGAAAAAATGAAACTGAATAAACTACCAGAGACACTGAAGATAGAAGACTTATGGCATTTTCTAAATGAGACTACAAAAGAATATACATATTTCTCAGTACCACATGGAGCTTCTACAATAATTATGTAATAGGCACAAAGATATAGCAAACAATGTAAAAAGACAAATAGTTAATACATCCTTTATAGACCATAATGCAATAAAAATAGTAATTGGTTCAGGAACCACAAACAAAAGACACAGACCCAAATGAAGACTTAACAATGAAATCCTAAATAATGAGTGGGTCAAAGAACAAATCATATGAACAATAACTATGTACAAGAAAATACTGTTGAGGAAACAAAATACTAAAATTTCTAGGATGCCACTAAAGCAGTCCTTATGGGAAAAAGCATATCCCTACAAAGAAACATTAACAAATTAGGAAAAGAGTACTGATAATTGAACACACACTAAAAAGTTAGAAAGTCAGCAAATGAATAAATATAAAATAAGCACAAAAGAGAAGATATTACAAATAAAAGGAGAAGTAGGTGAAATTGAAACAAAAAAACCCTTAGAAATGATAAATAAAACTAAAAGATGGTTTTTAAAAGACTAATAAAATAGATAAACCCTTAGCTAATCTGACTTAAAAGAAGAGAAAAGAAAATCAGATTGATGAAATAGCAAATGATCAAGGTGAAGTTAGTGCAAAATTAGAAGAAATAAAAAAGAACAATCAGAAGAAAAATGAACAAGAACAGAAATAAGATGGAGAGAAAGCAAAGTCAGATCAGGAGGAGATGATCAAGTGTCAAATGTCACAGAAAATAAAATCAAGGAAAATGAAAGTTGAGAAAAGGACATTGCATTTGGCAACTAAGAGATTACTGGTGACGTTTAGGAAAGTGGTTTTAGTAGAGTGATAAGGAAAAAAAGCCAGATTTCAAGGGTTTTTATTGAAAAGTGAGTGAAAAGAAAGCTTTTAGCCCTATGAGGGCAGGAACCTGTGCTTTTTCTAAATTTTGTAGCTCCTAGTGTTATTAATGCTCCATACCTAGTGAGTGCTTAGTGTTTGTTTAATGAAATAGAAAAAAATGTGGAGTCAGTAAATGTAATCCAGTAGTGTTAAACTCAAATAGAAACAGGGGCCATTAAATCACACATAAGAATCCCTGTGAACCACATATTGACTTAGAAAAACACATGTTGAAGTTATCTTTGTTCTATTATATATTTATTTATTTTATTAAGCAGTTTCCAATTACATTTCAATCTAATTTGGGTAGTACTCAGGAATATTGGGGCCACAATGCAGCCAAGATTTGATACCTCTGGAGGAGTCTACTCTTTATAGAATTCTAGGTGGAGAGAAGAGAGAGGTCAGGATGAGTTGTTATAGAATAATTATAATCAGGACGATAAGCACTTAAGCACTAAAGACTGAGGATATAATTAAATACACACACAAAATCAAATAAATAAACAAACAAAAAAACAACAACAACAACAACAATCAACCCATAGACACTCTTTTCAGCAAATACATTCTTATGGAAGAGACAAATATCTAGGCACAAAGAAAATGTATACAAAGCATATGAAGGTAATCTGAAAAGGTGAAAGTAATCTGAGAAGGTGAAGGTAGTAGCAAGTGGAGGAACCAGGAAAGGCCTCCTATCTTCATCTTGAAGAAAGCCAAGGAAATTAAGAAATACATATATAAACAAAATATTAGATTTATAAAGGACTTTATCTAATCTACATCCCCCTACTATACAGATGAAGAAACTTTGACCCAGAGATGTGAAGTTATTCATAGTGGATAACATACTGAGTCAAAGCTAAAATTCAGTTCTTAGTAATTACTAGTTCACAGTAATTTTCATGATATGCAGTTGTCATCAAATTGTTCTGTAACTATGGCACATAATCTGGCAAACATATATATGTAGAAATACTTTTTTAGTGGCTTATAAGGTGTTGTTTAATAAATGCAGGTTGATATTATTTTTCTCAAGCACTAGTATTTTTAGTTTTTTGCCCTGTAATTTGATTCGAGTTTAAATCTTTTTTTTTTTTTTGGTGGAGGTGAATATCATTTTGGCTAGAAGTGGGCTGCTGCTTTGTCTGATGGTTTCTATTAGAGCTATCCTATTTCCATTGGGGAAAAAAAATAATTTGAAGGTAAAGTAACATACTTCTATATTTGTGAGGTTAAAACTATCTAGAAGAGGTGGTTTGTAGTCTTTGAAAAGAATGAATCTGAAGGGGCAGCTAGGTGGCACAGTGGATAGAGCACTGGCCCTGAAGTCAGGTAAGACCTGAGTTCAAATCCAGCCTTAGACCAAACACTTGACATGTACTAGCTGTGTGACCTTGGGCAAGTCACTTAACCCCAAATGCCTCACAAAAAAAAAAAAAAGAATGAATCTGGTCTTTTCTCTTCCAATAAAAGACCTATAAACCAGATAGTCTTTTTTTTCCTTTCTGAAGATATAATCCAGTGTGTTAAGTCATTTCTTTCTTAACATATAATTGATTTGTGGAATGACATTCACTTCTTTAACTATAGACAGTTGTGCCTTTGGGACATGTAGTTGTTTCTACCTTTGTCATTTTGTAGAACAGCAAAAGAAAAGAGAACTCTTTTCTTTCAAAATTACTATGAAATAAACCTAGAAAACCAAACAATATCATTTTTTATGTTCACAAAAGAGAAAACAGACTTTCTGCTACAGGCATCTTTTCCCCTTACCACCAAAAGAGGGGTGGGATGGGGCAATGGATTCAATAGAATCTTTATCATGCAACTCAGAATGGGAACATGTTGTTTACTATCCAAGAGAGAGGTATATGATAGTGAGAGAGAGACAGAGAGAGAGAAAGAGACAGAGAGAGAGAGACCTCAATAGAGATGGATGGATGGATAGATAGATAGATAGATAGATAGATAGATAGATAGATAGATAGAT
>NW_020954557.1:34333055-34350618 GCF_900497805.2 Vombatus ursinus | reverse complement strand
AGATAGATAGATAGATAGATAGATAGATAGATAGATAGATAGATAGAAAAACACTTAAAATGGTATCATAGATCTATAAGGGACTTTAAAGTTCATCTAGACTACTTCTCCCACTGTATATGAAGTAAATGAGACCAAATAAGGTTAAATGAATCGCTCAGGATCATGAAAGTAGCAATCAACAATATCAGAATTCAAATTCAGGTCCTCTGAAACCATATGTAAACCATATATGAAACCCTAGTATACCTCAAAGCAGAAGCACTCAGTAAACACAGAAAATTCTTTACATGTCATCAAAAAAAAAGAGAGTATTCAAAACAAGATGTTTTAAATTACTAATGGAAAAGAATTAACAGTGTGCTGTGCACTTTTCTTGTCTCTTTCCCAGAGTTCTAAAGACATTAAATAAAATAGAGCAAAATATGTCTAATATATAACTAAATGCATACTGCAAAAGGCAAATTACCCATTAATTTGTGATGAAATAAATCTTTCTGCTGGCTATAATAATAAATCTCAATTTTTAAAATTTTTCAATTGAGTAATTATTTCATGAACCCTCCATGCCACTGTATTCAAAGGTAGATCAAATACAAAAGATTACTCACAGCTTAAGTTAACTGATTCAGAGCTAAGTAAGCAACATAGCTGGAAAGAAATCAGAAATTGAATATTATTTAATAGTTTAAGGCAATCAATTATATACAGTGAAAAATAATTTTAAGAATTACAAATGAGATTAGTATTTGGTAAAATAATGAGGGAGTTAATATTAATACTTGGTAAATATTTTCCAATAAAATATACTAATTAGCAAGACATTGCTACAATATAACAGTAAGATTGTGCAAATGGTGTTTGTCTTTAAAGTAATCTTCTATTAAACTAGTAATTTAAGGGACACAGCATGTTAAATATTCTACCAAGAGTAAAATTTCCATCAAAATTGACAAATTCATCTTACATAAGTAACAATTTCTGATTACAATGGCCCAACCTCCATTTAACTGGTCCCCATAGATTCACCAGTTGTTTTCCAAACTGGATCTACTTCATCTTTCCAAGTCATCAAAAGTCTCCATAACTTGATCCTCTTAAAAATTCTTCTTAATCTTTTTTACTCTCTCTTTCTGAGTAACCAGAGGGAAAAATGAATGGAAAACTATACTTGAGTCAGTTAGGAGATCAGGGCCTAAGCCATAGTGGTTTGCAAAGAGAATGCTACCTTAATCTTTCTCAGAGCAAAACTCCTCTTCACTCCACCCCACCCTTGACTTTCACATCTCCTCTCTCTTCCCCTACCCAACTCACCTCTAGCTATAATTTACTACCTGCTCTTCCTAGCTTAGCTAAAGATTAAATTAATTTTTTAATTTAAAAAGCTCCACTTCTGGAGGCAAAAAGACACCTCCTCCACTGCAAATCTTTGGAAAGGATAGAAAGAAGAAGGTGGAAAGAGGAGGCAGAGGAATTCCCAAGGCCTGGGAACCCTCTTTTGTTGTCAGTGAAAATATTTTGTTTGTCCTGATTCCTTGTGGCATAGAATATTGGTGTATGAACAAGGAAAGTTTGAGAATGACTGCTATAGAATCTCTCTAAGCATAAAGAGAGACAGGATTACAAGACTTCCCTTGTATATGCTGCCATTTGTATCATTTGTTCTCTACTAGATCCTTATCCTAAATCCTTTGCTGCATTTGGTACTGTATTCACTTCTAATCTCCTAACTCAGACCTCATTTCTTGAACTTTCCTCTCTGCCGTATGTCTCATTGCTCCTGACTGACCTCTGGGGTAAAGCAGAATAAGAGTAATTCTTGTTCCTTGAGATACTCCTTCAAATATTTGGATAAAGTCCTCTCTTCTCCAGGTTACCCATTCTTCAAATTATTCATGTAGTAGCATGAATTCTAAGCCTTTCACTATTGGGCTTGTGCTCCTTTGGACACTCTCTGATTTACAAATGTCCTTCATAAACTATGGTTCCAATACCAATCAAAATACTTTGCGGAGGTAGAAAAAATAAAATTGATCTGGAAGTACAAAAAGGCTAGGATCTCAAGGGAAATCACTTTTTTAAAAAAAGAAAAAAAGAAAGAAAGAGTTAAGGTTAAATATCACTTCAGACCTCAAATTATATGACTAAGTAGTAATCCTCAAATATTTGTGATACCAGTTAAAAAAAATAGAAAAATATATTAGTGAAACAAAGTTGATAAAGAAGAATCAGAAGCAACAAAAAACTAAATAATCCATTGTTCGATAAACCTCAGTTCACAAACATCTGAGAAGGAATTTTCCCTTTGTCAAGAATTGCTGAGAAAACTGGAAAACAATTTCCAAAATTTTATGTTTAGGCCATCATCTTAAACCATAAACAATAAACTTAAAATGGATTGTGATCTGAATATAAAAGGTCATAACCTAAAAACAAATTAGAAGAGATCTATTACCTTTCACAGAAATAGTTGAGAACAAAAATTAACCAAACAAGGGATAGAGATAATCTCAAAAGATAAAATAGTTAATTTTAATTAAATAAAAATGAAAAACTTCTGTAGTAACAAATCAACACAGCTAGGATAAGAAAAGAAAGCATCCATGGGGGTTGGGGAAATCTGTTTTGTCCCTATATATGGAATCAGAACAAATAAATAAGGTCAAGAACCCTTTCTCAATGAATAAGTGGTTATTATATTAGTAAAAAAAATTCTCAAAACAATTACAAACTATTAACAACCACATGAAATATTGCTCCAAATCAGAAAAAAAGAAAAATGTCAGTAAAAAAAAAAGTCTGATGATTTGACAGAAAATTGGCAAAGATGACAAAAGATGGAATGAACAGTGTTAAAGGGACTGTGGAAAGACCAACACCGATCAATTTTTGTTGGAGCTGTGAACTGGTCTGCAATTTAAAATTATACAAAGTGACAAAAATCTCCAAATCCTTTGATCCAGAGATACCCCTGCTATTCACATACAGCAGGAAGGTTGAAAACAGAAAAACCCATGAACATTCAAATATTTCTAGCAGCACTTTTTGTTACTGGAAACAAAGTAGATGCCCAACAAATGGAGAATGACTAAAGAAATTACAAAACAGAAATGGAATGGAATATTATTAACCTCAAGAAACAACAAATATGAAGAATTCAGAGAAGCAGGATAAGAAGGATCATGGCAATAGAGCTGGAAATGATCTTAAAATTCCAACCACATCATTTTATAGATGAGGAAACTTAAAGCCAGAGAAGTGATGTTATTTGCCTGAGATCACACAGATAATCAATGGAATAGATGGGATTCAAACTCAAGTCCCCTGGTTCAAAGTTCAGTGCTCCAACAATACATGTTTGTAATAGGTTCTGTTTTTCATTGCCTCCTCATTGTGTGAGAAAGGGAGGAGGGAAAGGGAGAGAATTTGGAACTGGGGAAAAAAGAATCAAAAGGTCTGTGCTTTAAAAAAAAAGGAAAGAAAAATATTTTTTAATGATTGAAAACTGAAAAAAAAATGTTCAATACTCTTTCCATTTATGCCACGATGCCTTTTTAAATTACATGAACTTACAATATATAAGAGCAAATACAGAGTGAAGTTAGCAGAACCAGAAAAGCAATATGTGTAGTAACAACAACAGTATAAATGGAAAGAGCAACAAAAGAACTGAATGTCATGAAACCACAATGATCAAGACTGGCCCTGGAAAAGACCTGAGAAAATGTACTTTTCTCATCTCTTTGCAAAGATTGAAGATGTTGAGTATGAGATACAGCATAAACTGTCAGACATAGTTAATGTATCTATTGGTCTTGCTAAAAAATTTTCCTTTTTTTTAAGAATCTATGTTGCAAGGTATGGCTCACTGAATAGTGTATGGGAAAGAGATATATTAAAATTGAAAGGAATAATCAATAAAACTAAGATTTTAAACAAACAACTATAACAACAACAACAAAAAACCCAACTATGGTAACTAGAACTCAATAATACTCAAGATGTTGTTGGGCTAGAGCAAAGCATAAGGGAATTATCAATATCTCCTTATTCCTGGACACCATTTGCCTTTTAAGTAGCCTTTAAGTAACATTTGCTTTTTGACATTCATACCACACATCGGCAGATGATGTAGTGAATAGAGAGCTTTCTGACCCATGACTCAGAAAGATTTGAGTTCAGGTCCCACCTATAAGACATCATGGTTTTGTGATCCTGGCCAAGTTACCCTCCAGCTGTCCCAGGTAACTCTCTAAAACTACAAGTTTCAGAACAGCCACTGATCTGCATTAATATTAGGATTTCCTTCAGTGGGACTTTTCTAAACCAATGATATTACAGGTCTGAAACAAAAAAAAAAAAACAAATAAAATCACATTATTGACATGAACCCCAGATCTTTTTTCAGGCTGATTTTTTTGAAGCCAAGTCCTATCAACTCTACCTCAAGAATATCTCTTACATCCATCCCATCCTTTCTATTCCCATGTCACTATCCTACTTTAGGCACTTATGCCTGAACTATTGTGATAACTTCCAAATTACTTTCCTTGTCTCCATCATCTCTTTCCTTCATGCCATCCTATCTACCACTGCCAAATGAATCTTCCTCATGCACCTGATAAAACATCATACCTTTAGTGGAAGAGACCTTAGACATCATTTAATCAAACCCCCTTATTTTACAAATGAAGAAACTGAGTCCCACAGAGGTGAAATAAATTGTTTGAGGTCACTTAGGTAGTAAGGGAGAGAGTTATGGTGATGAATCCAGGTCATCTGACTCCAAATCCATTGTACCATACCATCCCTCTGATGTTTCCTTGTGGCTACAGAACCAAGTCCTAGCTCCTTAACTTGCTATACAAGAATCTTCATAATCTGGTTTAACTTACTTCTCCAGCTTTCTCTCATTCATTCACAGACCCTATTTTCCCAACAAACTCTACTGCAAATTTGCATCATTTTTATGTCTTCTCTCATTAAAATCCACCAATATTTTACATGTTGAAATCAAGAGTGCTAAGTGCACAGAACAGAGTCCAGAAGACCTAAATTGAATTCCTGATTCCTAGAATGACCCTAAAAAGTCTCTTAATCTGTGTTTTAGTTTCTTCCCCATCTGCAAAATGAATGATTTGGATTAAACAGCCTCTAAAGGCCCTTCCAGATCTAAATCTTTGATCCTATAATCCCATAATTTTTAAGGTCCCTGCTAGATTTAGAAATCTATTCAGCAAGCATTTGTTAAGCATGTATCATGTGCCAGGCACTGTGCTAAGCATATATGGAGGCTACAAAAAAAATTAAATAGCACCTGTCCTCAAGGAGCTTACATTTTAATGACAACATATATTAATCAGAATACACAAATACAACTATAGAGGGGATAGCACTAAAATCTTGAAGTGACTAAGAAAGGCATCCTCTAGAGAGTGGCTCTTGAATTAATCTTAAAGGCAACCATAAATTCTAAGAGTTGGAGGTTGAGAGCATTTCAGGCATGTGAAAAAGCTAGTGCAAAGGCATGGAAATGAAAGATACAGAATCAGATGAGATGAGCAACAAGCAAGCCAGTATGGTTGAATTATATAGTAAGCAAAAGGAAGTAGAATGAAAGAAGACTAGAAAAGTAGGAGGAGATCAATTTATGAAGAGTTCTAAATGCCAAACCAATGATGCAATGTTTAATCTTGTATGTCATAAGGAGATGCTGGAGTTTATGGAGTGGAACAGGGACAAAGAGTATGATAGTCAGACCTATGCTTTAAGGAAACCATTTGGTATCAAGTCCCAGATCACAAAGAAGCTTATGAAGCCTCCTGTGGTATGTCCATCTGGAAGTGATATCTCCCTTCTCTCATCTCCCATAGCACTTTTTGTTTGTACTTTTCATATGTGCTTACCCTATTCTAATTTGTATTTATGCTATGTGTGTACCTGTCTTTCCAATTTGACTGTAAGCTTCTTGAAGACAGAGGCTGTCACATTTACTTTTGTATCTCAATTCTGGTACCTCATGAATAATCGAAACAAATTCAAAACCTGATAGTCTGAGCATAAGAAAGAATATTTCATGGGGTTCACAACTATGCTGGAGTTCCCTGGATCAGAGAGAGAAGGTGTTTGTAATTGGTTTGCATTCATAAAATTCAATAGTATAAATTAGGTGAGGGGCTAACCTTAGGATGCCACTAATCCTTTTCTCAAGAGCCTGGTATTCCCAAATTACATTTGTTAGATCAAAGTAACCATCTTTCTATGAAAAGAAATGGCCAAAAAGTCACTTTTTTTGAAGTTTCAGCACTGTTTTCCCCACAGTGGCATTAGATAGATCCTCCCCCCAAAAAATGTGCAGATATTTATTCCTTACAGCGTACTGATTGCTTTTAAGACCATGCTAAAGTTAAAATGTTTAGGTTTGACAACCAGTTACATAGGCTGTGTCCACACAATGCCACAACAACCAGTCAACTCAGCCAAAAACTGAGGCAATTCTATGAGTAAGTTAGGCAAATCAGACTTTCTTTTGGCATAATGTGTAAACAAAGCAGCTGGCTAATTGACTGATTTATTTTAATAAAATCCTTTCAACAGGTTTTTTTAATTCCTCCTGTCATTATATAGCTATGGCCATCATATATGAAGCATATATTTCCAAAAATGTTTTTTACTTCACCATTACCTTCCTCATCTAGTTGTTTGAATAAGAAAGTTACTTGATGACATTTTTTCAAATTTCTTAACTAAAAAATAAGAAGCTGACAGACTAAATATAAGCACTTTTCCATGTTTATGACAAAAACAATGAATTTTAGTTAATCTGTATGCTAATAGGCAAGCACCAACATTTTCCAAAATTGTATCATGGGCACAAATACAGTGTCCCATGTTACGAGTAGCTGTGAGATACAGAGCATATGTGTTGTATCTTTATTCACAGATCCTTAGGAAGTGAAGAGAACCAGGACATTTGGAATTAAGAGTTAGCAGTGTGCACCAATCTGAGAAAAAACCAGGTGGGACATATGCTTAATTAACACTGTTAACTCTTGTTTTAGACACCTGATAAGAACATTCCCCCATGAGCTGTCTGCAAATTGTAGTACATTTATTTCCACTGCCTAAACTGTAGTCCTAAACTGTAGGACTACACAAAAATTACAGATCTAGCCCACAAAAAAGCAACATTTTCACAAAAGTGGGAAAAAATTTGACAGGTTTTCCTATTCATTTTCTTTCCTTTTTTCTGTAATATTTTCATTTAAAGTTTTGAGTTCCAAATTTTATCCTTCCCTTCTTCCATCCCTTCCTCCCTCCCTGAGATGGTAAGCAATCAGATATAGGTTATACATGTGCAATTGTATAAAACATTTCCATATTAGTCATTTTGTACAAGAAGGCTTGAATAAAAGAAAAAAGAGAAAGAAAGTGAAAAATAGCATGCTTCAGTCTGTGTTAAATCAATTATCAGTTCTATCTCTGGAGGCAAATAGTATTCTTCATCATTAGTCCTTTGAATTGTCTTTTTCATCATTGTATTGCTGAGCATAGCTAAGTTGTTCACAGTTCATTGTACAATATTGCTGGTACTGTGTACAATGTTCTGGTTCTGTTCACTTCATTATGCATCAGTTCACGCAAGTCTTTACAGGTTTTTCTGAAATCATCCTGTTTGTCATTTCTTATAGCACAATAATATTCCATTACAATCATATACTACAGCTTGTTTAACCATTCCCCAATTGATGAGCATCCCTTCAATTTCCAGTTCTTAGCCACCACAGAAAGAACTGCTATGAATATTTTTGTACAAATTGATCTTTTTCCTGTTTTTTGGATGTCTTTAAGATATAGACCTAGAAGATATGCACAGTTTTATAGCCCTTTAGGCATAGTTCCAAATTGCTCTCCAGAGTGGTTAGTTCAGTTTACAAATCCACCAGCAGTGCATTAGTGTCCAAGTTTTTCTACATCCTCTCTAACATATAACTTTTTCCTTTTTTGTCATATTAGCCACTCTGATAGCTGTGAGGTGGTACCTCAGAATTGTTTTAATTTGCATTTCTCTAATCAATGGTAATTTTTAGACCATTTTTATATGATTTTTTTTCCTGAAAACTGCCTGTTCATATCCTTTAACCATTTATCAATTGGTGAATGACTTGTAATTTTTATAAATTTGACTCAGTTTTCTATATATTTTGAGAAATGAGACCTTTATTAGAGATACTTCTTACAAAAAAAGAATTCTGTTTTCTGCTTTCTTTATAATTTTGGTTGCATTGGTTTTGTTTGTGCAAAAACTTTTTAATTTTATATAATCAGAAATATCTATTTTGTAATGCTCTCTATATGTCCTTTGGTCCTAAACTCTTCCTTTATCCATAAATCTAACAGATAAGCTACTCCATGCTCTCTTAATTTGCGTATGATATAAATCATGTACCCATTTTTACCTTATCTTGGTAGATGGTGTGAGATGTTCATCTATACCTAGTTTCTGCTGTACCATTTTCCTAGCAGTTTTTGCCTAATAATGAGTTTTTGTTCCAAAAGCTTGGGTTTTGGGCTTATTGAATACTAGATTACTATGGTCATTTACTATAATGTAATTTGTACCTAATCTATTCCATGGATCCAACACTCTTATTTCTTAGCCAGTACCAGATTGTTTTGATAATTGCCACTTTGTTATATAGAGATCTGGTACAATTGGACCACCCTCTTTCACTTTTTTTTTCATTGATCCCTTTGATATCCTTGAGCTTTTGTCCTTCCAGATGAATTTTGTTATTAATTTTTCTAGCTCTATAAAATATTTTTTTGAAAATTTGATTGGGTGGCACTGAATAAATAGATGAAATTAGGTAGAATTGTTATTTTTATTATATTGGCTTGGCCTACCCATGAGCAATTAATATTTTTCTGACTTTTTTTGTGTGAAAAGTGTTTATAGTTATGTGCATAGAGTTCCTGGGTTTGTCTTCGCAGGTAGATTCCCAAGTATTTTATATTGTCTACAATTATTTTAAAAGGAATTTCTCTTTATATCTCTTGCTGCTGGACCTTGTTGATAATATATAAAAATGCTAATTATTTATTTTGTATCCTGCAATTTTTCAAGTTTGTTAATAATTCCAAGGAGTTTTTTAGTTGATTCTCTAGGATTTTCTAAGTATAACATCATATCATCTGCAAAGAGTGATAGCTTCGTTTCCTCCTTGCCTATTCTAATTCTTTTATTTTCTTTTTCTTCTCTTGTTGCTATAGCTGACATTTCTAGTGCAATTCTAAATCATAGAGGTGATAATGGGTGTCTTTGCTTCACCCAACTATATTGGGAGACTTCTAGTTTATCCCTATTACAGAAAATGCTTGATGATGGTTTTAGATATATATTACTCATCATTTTAAGATAAGTTCCATTTATTGCTATGCTTTCTGGTGTTTTTAGTAGGAATGTGTGCTGTATTTTGTCAGAGGCTTTTTCTGCATTTATTGAGATAATCATAAGACTTCTGTTGGTTCTGTTATTGATATGGTCAATTATGCTGCTTGTTTTCCTAATATTGAACCAGCCTTGCATTCCCGGTATAAATCCTATCTGGTCATGGTCCTTGTGATACATTGCTATAATCTCTTTGGTAGTATTTTATTTAAATGTTTGTATCAATATTAATTGAGAAAATTGGTCTATAGCTTTCTTTCTTTTTTTGTTTTTTTTTCTGGTTTGGGTATCAGCACCATATTTGTGTTATAAAAGAAATTTGGAATGACTCTTTCTTCACCAATTTTTCCAAATAAATTATATAGTATTAGGATTAATTATTTTTTAAATGTTTGGTAGAATTCACATGTGAATCCATCTGGTCCTGGGGATTTTTTTAAAGAAGCTCATTGATGGCTTGTTCAATTTCTTTTTCTAACATTGGGTTATTTAGGTATTTCATTTCTTCTTCTGTTAATCTGGGTAATTTATATTTTCATAGATATTCATCCATTTTATTTAGATTGTCAAATTTATTGGCATATAATTGGGCAAAACAGCTCCCAACAATTGTCTTAATTTCCTGTTCATCAATACTAGCAATATGATTTTTCCTTTTTTTTAAATCAAATTAACCAATGGTTTATCTATTTTATAGTTTTGTTTTTCATAAAACCAGCTTCTAATTTTATTTTTTAGTTCAATGGTTTTCTTACTTTCAATTTAATTAATCTCTCATCTGATTTTCAGGATTTGCTTAATTTGTTGTTTTTTCTAGCTTTTTTTTTAGTTGCATGCCCAAACCATTGATCTGCTTTTTCTCCACTTTATTGATGCAAGCAATTAAAGATATAATTTTTCCCTAAGTATTGCTTTGGCTACATCCCATAAATTTTGGTATGTTGTCTCATTGTCATTTAATTTAATGAAATTATTGATTGTTTCTATGATTTGTTCTTTCACACACTTGTTTTTAGGGTTAGATTATTTAATTTCCAATTATTTTTTAATCTTTCTATTGTCCATTAATAAATGCAATTTTATTGAATTATGATCTGAAAAGGATGTGTTTACTATTTCTGCTTTTCTACTTTTGGTCATGAAGTTTTTATGTCCTAATACATAGTCAATTTTTGTGTAGGTGCCATATACTGCTGAGAAAAAGGTGCATTCCCTTCTATTCCCATTTAATTTTCTCCAGAGATCTCTTATATCTAACATTTACCAGAATTTTATTCACCTCCTTAACTTCTTTCTTGTTTATTTTTTTTTTGATAGATTTATCTAGTTCTGAGGGGGGAAAGTTGAGGTTCCCCAGTAGTGTAGTTTTATTATCTATTTCCTCCTGTAACTCATTCAATTTCTTCAAAAATTTAGATGGCATGCCATTTGGTATATATATGTTTAACATTAATATGACTTCATTGTCCATGGTACCTTTCAGCAAGATGTAGTTTCCTCCTTCATCTCTTTTAATTAATTTGCTTTTGCTTTGTCTGAGATCATGACTGCTACCACTGATTTATTAATAGATTCTGCTCCAGCCCCTAACCTTACCCTGTGTGCTCACTGCTTCAAATGTTTTTCTTGTAAACAACATATTTTTGGATTCTGATTTTTAGTCCATTCTGCTATCCATATGGTTCTAATATATCAGGTCAGTTTTCTTTGATAATTTCTTGAAAGATGTTGTCCAGGCTTTTTTCTTTTTTATTATGGCTTTTAGCTAGTCCAATAATTCTTATATTGTGTCTCCTGGATATATTTTCCAGGTCATTTGTTTTTCCAATGAGAAATTTCACATTTTCTTCTTTTTTTAATTTTTTTATCATATCTTGATGTCTCATAGAGTCATTAATTTCCACTTGCCCAATTCTGATTTTTAAAGGACTATTTTCTTCAGTGAGCTTTATACTTCATTTTCCATTTTGCCAATTCTATTTTTTAGGGAGTTAATTTCCTTGGAAAATTTTTGTATATTTTTCCCATGCTATTGACTCTTTTTCATGATTCTTTTGCATTACTTTTATTTCTTTTCCCAATTTTTTCTACTTCTATAATTTCCTTTTTAAAATCATTTTTAAGCTCTTTCAGGAATTCTTTTTGGGCCTAAGACCAAATTACAGTTTTTCTTTGAGACTTCACATGTAGCCATATTGACACTATTGTCTTCTTCTTCTAAGTTTATGCCTTGATCCTCCCTATCCTTATAGTAACTGTCTATAGTCAATGTCTTTTTTTTTGGTTTTTTGCTTATTTTTTCTGCCCTTTTTGTGACCCCCATGTTTTTATATAAGACTTGGGTTCTGGTCCTGCATTGTCTCAAGCTTTTCATGTTGGGGCTCTGTGTCTTACTGATGGCTTTCACTGGGCTTCAGGGCTTAGGGGCTTGCTTTCTCTGAAGGGCAGGCTTCCCTTCTGGTTTGTATTAGGGGGGTGGGCCCTCTCTGTTGGCCTCCCCTGGGTGTGGAGTTTAGGGACTGGCCTGCTCCAGGGTTGGGGCCTTGCTGCTGGGTTACTGTGGAAACAAGGTCTCTGCTGGTAGGCTCCAGGGACAGGGTCTCCATGTTGGCTGGGAGGGGGAGGGGGGCTTCACTATTGATCTTCAATAGGGTGGCTTTTGTTAGGGGTAGGGTCAGTTGGGTGGGACCTTGCTGTGCTGCACAGAATACTCACTTCCATTGGGAGTTGCTGGTTTAGAGGAGGGCAGGACTTTGCTGCCCAGGCTTGGAGCCCAGCTACAGACCCCTTGCTATGAATCTAGTCACTGCTGCTGCTGCTGCTGCTGCTGCTGCTCTTGGACCTCACTCCCCTCCCACCTCAGTGAGACAGAACTTTCCTGAAGGGCAGTAATTTGTTTTCCTGCTCCTAGATCAATTCTGAGGCATGTCTCTAGTTGTTTGGAGGGGAATTGGAAAGGACATCCTTCCTCTTGCCATCTTGGTATGGGAAGTCCTCCTATTCATTTTCAAACCATCATTCTAACCTTCTCTGCCTCCCCTTTCAAACACACTATAGAAATTGAGTTTGTTAAAATTATAAAAGAGGAGTTTTTTTTTTCCTTTATGGAACTGGTTAGTTTTGAATGGAATTAAGAACTTTAAGCCTTAATTGTTTTTAAAAAGAACAAAGACATTTTGCTATATGAATTTCATGGGGAAAGGGGAAAGGAGGGAATTGTTATGTACAAGGAATCAACATACCATTCCTAGATGCTAGATTTCTTAAACAATTGGCCCAAAACCTTTCAAGTATGTTTAGCCCATGACAAGCAAATCTGATTTAAACAATGAACTTTACTTTATTAAGTGCTATGATTTCAAGACAACATTGAATATAATTTAACAAGTATTTATTAAGTGCGTACTATGTGCTAAGAACTTCTCTAGAATACTAGGTTCTAGAGATATATAGAAACAAAGAAAATAATGTTGTTATTCAGTCATCTCCAACTCTTTGGGACCCCATTTGGAGTTTTCTTGACAAAGACACTGGAGCGGTTTGCCATTTCCTTCTCCAGCTCATTTTACAGATGAAGAAACTGAGGCAAACAAGGTTAAGTGACTTGCCCAGGGTCACATAGCTAGTAAGTGACTGAGGCTGAATTTGAATTCAGATGTTCCTGACTCCAGGTTGAGTTCTCTATCCCCTGAGTCACCTAGCTGCCCCAAATAAAATAGTACCTGCCCTCAGGGAACTTACTAGTGGGAAAGCACAGGTACACAGATAAAACAAAAGAGGAAATGATCATTAGCAATTATAGGGATCAGCAAAGATCTCTAGGAGGTGGCACCTGAGATGTGCCTTGAAGGAAACTAGGGATTCCAAAAGTAATGAAACTTAATGGGAAATATTACTTTTATAACTTGAAATAGAAATAAAAATAAAATTCAGTTAAATTACATATTTAGACAATTTTAAAGCTCTTTTGTTTCAGATCAAGTGTACATCACATAAAACATATGGCCAAATTCAATCAGAAACCCAACTTTTATAAAAATCCTCAAAATAGATTTTCTGAGATTTCTGTAATATTGAGGAACTTTTTCCATGTGAAAACTAAAGTAATATTTTTTAATCAAATCCAAGCTGTGAGCAGTTATCTTTCACACTTACACAAAGGATATTTATTTTACACTCTTCCCAATTAAATTTAGGAATATAACTCCAGTGTTATTTTTCCTTTTATTCTAGGAAGTTGAACTGCTTTGGGGCAAAATTTTGTAGCAGGAATAAAAAAAAATGTATTGGTCCCCAGATTCCTTTTTCATCACCTTCTTTCATGTTGCATTCCTCTTCCTTGACCCCAGACATTTAGTATCTTCACACAGTCTTCCCCATACTCAGTGAATCCCCAGCAATTCACCATTCTCCAAGATACACCAGACCTTTCTCTTTCCTCCAGCTCCCTAACATTAAAATTTGCCTACCCATTACCCATTCCCTAAGGACCCAGCTGGGAAAGCCAGCTAATCTTACACACTAATCTATACAGATGCAATAGTGGCAAATAATAGGTTAATGTGTTTACAACTTCCCCTCCCCCAATGTATTTGCATTTTAACAAGGCCTTTCTTGAAACTATGCCTTAGCTCAAAGAAGAAGCTAAAATGGTTGGAACTACAAAGACTTTGGCTGATGGGGGAGATTTAGGGTACAGGAAGACCTTTTGGTTCCCTGAAATTCACTCCTTGGAAATTGCCCCTACTTAGTCAGGACTTTATTTATGAAATAATAATAATAAATAATAAAAACCTTGAGGATAACAAAAATTAACACAGCAATCACTGCATTAAAAGTATTTAAATCAGAGATTTAAAAGGTTTTGTTGCCGAAAATGAATTGGAAAACAATGTCTGACAATTCTCCCAGTAATTGCTGAAAATTCATTATCTCTAATATGTGAGTCACAAGTTATGACAGTCACTTTTTTTCATATTACTAGGAGACTGAAAAGAATCTATTCAATTCTAAGTTCTATAACTCACTGAGTTTGATCTCCTAGAGCCGAGTGGACTTCTGTTGCTGTTGTTTTGGTTGGTTGTTGGCTTGTTTTTCTATTGGGCAAAAGTCAATTTAAAGAATATTTATCAGGAGGACTTGAGTTCAAATTCTGCCTTAGACACATAAATAACAGTTACTAGCTGTGTGGCTCTGGGTGAGTCACTTAACCCCTATTGCCTCACCAAAAAAAAAATATATATATATATATATATATGTATATGTATGTATATGTATATGTGTGTGTGTATATATATGTGTGTATATATTATATATATATACATATATATATATGTTTAGCTTGTTTTTCTCCTTTTTAAGACACTATGAAAAACATCCAGCATTATTTGCCTCCTACTGATTGGCAGTCTATTCACACAAGAGTGAAAATCATCATTGATTCTTTATATAAAATTACCTTCAAAATTTTGTAATCAGAATTATAAAATGAAAGACTGAATATTGGCATAAACATAGAATGCAGGTTAAGATCTGTCTACTATTTTGAGTGATCACACTTCAATTTACAAATTTTCCTTATCAGAAGAAATAGCATAACAATGAACTCTAGATAGGAAGAGTCAGTGAGAAGATGCCATAAATGTTCAAAAAACCAACCTTCCAT
The DNA here is from genome assembly GCF_900497805.2 of Vombatus ursinus. NCBI lineage: Eukaryota > Metazoa > Chordata > Mammalia > Diprotodontia > Vombatidae > Vombatus > Vombatus ursinus. The sequence goes on along the minus strand of NW_020954557.1, from coordinate 34,335,502 downwards.
CAAGAACTATTATTGGTTGTTGTTCAGTCATTTTCAGTATATCTGATTCTTAATGACCCCACTTGAAGTTTTCTTGGCAGAGATTCTAGAGTGGTTTGCCATTTCCTTCTCCAATTCACTTTACAGATGAGGAAAATGAGGCAAACAGGATTAAGTGAATTGCTTGCCAAGGGTCACACAGCTAGTAAGTGAGGCCAGATCTGAACTCAGGAAGATGAGTCTTCCTGACTCCAGGACTGGCACTGTCTCCACTGTGTCACCTAGCTGCCTCTCTTAAGAACTATGCATTTGGGCAATTAAAAGTATAAATATAATGCCTTACATATTTATAGCCCTTTACATTTTACAATGAAGTTTCATAGAAATTATTATACATGATCTTCATAACAACCTATGAAGTAGTCAATCTGGGAATTAAAATTTACCTCATTTTACAAGAGGATATTAAAGAAGTTCAGACATTAAGTGACTTTCCCGTGATCATTTAGCCATAAAGTGGCATTGCTGCCACTAGCCCTATCCTCTTCATAGAAAACCTGGCCAAGAAGTTCCATGCTCACCTTAATAATTAGGTGCAACACCCAACAACAAAGGGAGTTCTGGAGAAGAGTGCTCTATCATTCTCAGAAAATTGATGACTTCTATCCCCTACCTCCACCACCATTGAGTATCATCTGTTCATCTGGTTAGTCTGAGGGGTGTGGACAATGTTGATTTATCCAGTCTGAAGACTTCAAAAATTCTTCCCTCCTTTTTGGGTCTACTGTATTTCATTTAGCCAGAGTTGAATGAGTACAAACAACCATGCTTGTTTTATGCTTGGCAAGCAATAAAAGGAATAAATCAATATATAATAAAGTCTCTTTGTTGCTGTTTAGTCATTTTTCAGTCATGTCTGATTCTTCATGACCCTCTTTGGGATTTTCTTGGCAGAAATACTGGAGTGGTTTGACATTTCCTTCTCCAGCTCATTTTACAGAAGAGGAAACTGAGGCCAACAGGGTTAAGTGACTTGCCCAGGGTTACACAGCTAGTAAGTACTTGAAGCTGGATTTGAACTCAGGAAGATGAATCTTTCTGACTCCCGGCCCAAAACTCTATCCACTATACCACCTCACTGCCCTACTAGAGCATCTACCACATGACTATATCTCCCTACTTCTCCCAAATAATTGCTGCCCATCACCATCTATAAAAAGGTTCCAAACCCAGAAGTTTTAGGAAAAACACATCCCAGTAATTTAGTCCACACTAGTCACTCTCCTCTCCACCCCCAGGAGCAAGCAAGGAATTCAAATAATAAAACACAGTGTCCAAATGCTGTTGCACTCATGGTTTCCTGGAGGATCACAGTCAAGCTAGGTGAGAGATTCAGGATCAGAGTGACTCATCTCCTCCTTATGGCACTAGGACATGGACTTGGGAAACTGCCCAGATCAGAAATAAGTTACTCCAGCTGTGTTTCTTTCTTCTGGCTACTTCACTCATCATGCCTCCAGACTTTCCTGCCTTATTATTAGACTCATGAACCATCTCCTGCCCAGAGGCATTACAGCCTCATAGTGGAAAATTGGCAACAAGGGCAGAGCAAATTCTCTCTGCCCTGATTGCATCTTGCTCCTCTCATCCTCTTCTTCAGTGTTAGTGTTTACATATGTTGACTGAGGACTATATCACTTTCTTCTCCGTCTCTTCAGCTCAACTTCCAAGTTTGGCCACTCCTTGACTTTTGTTTTTAATCTTAGTTGATTTTTTTTCTTAAGTTTTATTAATGCCTTTTGTTTTTATATAATAGTTGTTTCTGACTGCACTCATTCCCTATCCCTACCCCAACCACTGAGCCTTCCCTTCTAACAAAGAAAGTAAAAAAGTTCAGCAAAAATAACCAACATATTAACCCCATACTCTCTCACCTTCACCACAAAAGGATCAAGGTACACTTCATTTCTTCTCTGGGGCCAAACTTGGTCATGATAATTAAATCGAGTTGAGTTACTCTTTGTCTTTTGTTTTGTTTATACTGTTGATAGTCATCATGTACATTTCTTCCTGTTTCTTCTTTTTTTCTTTTTCTTTTTTTGTAAATTTTATTTTACTTAAATACAAAATAATAAAAGAAAAAAGAAACAAATTTAAATACCAAAACTTAAATACAAAATAAGAAAAAAAAACACTGCCATATGCACAGCAGAACATAAGAGAAGATTAAAATATAAAGCAATAATCAATTTCAAGAAAGTCTATGTAACAAATACTATACGTTGTGTTCAGAGCTGCCCAACTTTTCTCCATTTCCTTGTAGGGTTTTTTTTTGTTGTTGTTGTTCTCTGCTATGTACTTTTTACTTTGTTCTCCTCCTGTTTTTATCTTATAACACTCTGAATCTAACTACATGAATTTTGTGGTGTTTCTCTGGATGCTTTATACTTTCTGTTTCGTAAAATAGT
>NW_020954557.1:34265918-34333045 GCF_900497805.2 Vombatus ursinus | reverse complement strand
TTCTCTCACAACCTCCTTCACTTGTTGAGAGATTGAAGAAATTGTTCTTTTTCTGTTCACTTCTATCTCAAGTGGTGGTGAGTCCCCTCTACCCCCACCACTCCCTTCTGTCTTTTACTTCCTCTCTTTTTGCTCAAGCAGCTTTCCACTGTGTTATGTTCCCACTCTACTCCTGCCACATTGTTGTTCTTTGCCCTTCATTCTCGAAAAGGACTATGACATCAAAGAGGTGATGCCATGACATGCAAGTGAATTGGATTTAAGTGAGGAAGGGCTGTGCAAAGTCACCATCCTCATTTTCTCCTCCAGAGACATCTGGGTCCAGTGGTGATATATATAGAGATTAGGAGGACTGGAGATGGACCTGCGTACAGTGGGGGACCTTGGCCTTTTTAAGCTAAGGTCTTTAACGAGTCTCAGTTTGACCAAGGCAATGCCCATTCAGTGATTAAGGCCAGGTAAGAAATGAAGCAAAGAATGTCCTCTTTACCTAGTCAAAAAAAAAAAAAAAAAAAAAAAACTCATTCTGGGAGGGAAAGACCCTCAGTGTTTCTGGCCAAAACTGAAACAATTGCTATTTACATTCACTCTGAGCCAATCCAAACAAAGATCAAGTGGGGCTTGGCCTGCGACCTATACATAAAAAAAAAGGTATTGACTCACTTATAAGGGATCATGGAATTTAATCTATAAAATATTAATTCAGTTCTTACCCTTTAATCTTTTCCTGACTCATTAAGATTTTCTTTAATCCTTTAACCTCTTAAATCCTTTTAGTCCTTGATGCTACCACTTTGTGCTTTGTAGTTCTTTTACCCCAAAATCCAGTTTCTTTTTCACTTAAAAAAAAGCCTATAATTAAGAGAGAACTGATTTCATTGTTCAAGGGTTTTAAAAATATGTGTATAATTTTATTCATTCATTCATTCATTTGTTTTTCTTTGACTGTTATACCCTAAGGGTGTGGGTGTGTGTTTGTAGGAATGCTTCAAATGCCTCTCCCTTGATCAAGATAATTTTTTTCATTGATTATTAGGCTTGGATCTGGTTGCAGTTTGAGTATCTTTGCTTTTTTTTTTAGAACATCCTATTACATTATCATCTTTAATTTCTAGTGGTTGAGAAGTAATCCTTCATTGTTCACATTATTTTTTCTTCATAGTTGAAGGCCTTTCACCTATCTACTTAATAAAATTTCTTACTTAGCATTTAAATTCTGAAATTTAACCATATTGAACATGTTTTTTTTTTTAATCTGGTGGATTTGTGGAGGCAATAAATGCCACGTATGATTGATTCTATTTCCACAACATATCTTTCATCTCACCCTCATTTTATACTCATAAGCCCAATACCTTAGTTCAAAGCATATAACTTCTCATTTGGGTTATCTCAATGGCCTCCTAATTGGTCTCTATCACCTTTCACTGATCCAGCCCTGAGCAACCACCAGTTTAACCTAACCTACAGCAGATAATCCAGATGATAATCCTGCAGCAGATAAATAGTGTACTACAAGCAGGGGAGTGCCTTATCCATCAACTATTCCACACTGAGAACTGAATTTGTTGGGGGAGGGCAGTGGAATCTTCTATATTCATTACTTGGAATCCACTCTTTCCAGGGACTGAATGGATATATGAAGAAAAGAATGTATCTTTTGGGGGAAAAACTTGGTACTTCTGTCCTTGCTATACCTTTTAAGCAATTATTCATTTGTAAAAACTAATTTGTATATAAATTATATATACATACTTATACATTATAAATTATATTGGAGAGATATATATCAGTGATAATTTGGAGGGTAACACATCAGGTGAGTCTCTAGAGCAAGAGTCTGGGGAACCTCCCCAGGTCCTCAAGGTTATGTCTAGAGTCCTCAGGGGATCAGTAGGCAGTTCTGCTCTGGGAACAATACCTGCTATTCAGAAAGCTCATGAAGTCCAAGCCTCCATTTAAGGAGGAGTTCAGTTCAGACCTTTCTTCAGACATTTCAGACCTGCCTGTACCACTTTGGGACTTGTCTGACTGAATTCTCTGCCTTGCCCCAGAAAGCTCATTATTGGGATAACCTCATCATCCTGCAAGATCTTATCAGCCTTGGTAGTCCTCTTCATCACTATTCCCCTGCCTCTCTGATTGGAGGGTGAAGCCATGAATTCCAAATATCTATTTAAGAAGAGAGTTCAATTCACACAGCTCCTCACTTCTCACCTGGATACTGCACTACTGATTTCTCCACCATGCCCTCATATAGGATGTCTCTCCCCTTTAGATAGTAAACTGTTTGAAGGCAAGGATTGTCTTTTTCTTTTTTTTGTATTCCCATCTCTTAGCACTGTCTGGCATATAGTTGGCACTAAATAAATGTTTATTGGCTATTGCCTAGAATGTGAGTTGGTAGAGTGAGCCTAGAGTCTGTGAAACATAATCAAAGAGAAAAGAAAAAGGGAAGAGAACAAGCATTTATTAAGCACCTGCATATGCCAGGCACTGAACTAAGTGCTTCACCAATATCATCTTATTTGATCCTCCCAACAACCCTGGGAGACAGATGCTACTATTATCCCCATTTTATAGTTGAGGAAACTGAGTCAGACAAAAGGTAAGTAACTTGCCCAGGGTCACGCAACTAGGAAGAATCTGAAGCTGGATTTGAACTCAGGTCTCCCTGACTCCAGGTATAGCACTCTACTACTCCCCACCTAACTTCCTCTTAAGCAATTACCTTGTTGACAGGAAAGCTGAGGTTCCACTATATGTACTGCAAATCACAATTACAGATCGTTAGCCAAAGGGCAGAGCACATATCAGCCCATGTTGAAAAGCGTGCAGAGGATGCATGTCTCATTTTGTCCTCACTATCGTTAAGAAATAATCCTATTGAAACCAGCATCTTCAAACGTGAAAGGAAATGTAACACAGCTGCCTGTTCCTTTCTCCTTACCCTGGCAATATTTCTTTCCCCACTTGGAAACCCATCTAAGCCTTGGAGCATGGGATATTCTGCACATAGTTTACAATAAAGCATTTATATGAAAAGAGTCAAAAGACTGGCAAAAAGAGGGAGACAATATTACTAGTTGTGTTTTCTGCATATACATAAAAGACAGCATTATACTGCATTATGCCCTATAATTATTAATAAGTGTTGGCATAGTGCTTTGTATTTACCAAGTGCTTTGTAGTCCTTAGCCCTATTATTCCTCACAGTAACTTTGTGAGGGGAATGACATTTTAATTCTATTTTATGCCATTTCAGATGCCCCCTCTTTCATGTACTATGGAATTAACCTTGATGAATCAAAATCTTCAGAGTGACTAGAAGAACAAGGTGATAAAACTTCATGCTTGAGGGTTTTGTTTAAAAAAAAATACAAAAAGAGGTCGTTGTATTGGAGAGACAGATGAAAGAGAGAAAGGGGAAAGTGAGGGAGTTATTGGAAAATGTCTCCTCTGCGAGTAGTAAGGCTTGTGGTAAGGTGTGTGGCCATCACAGAATCACAAAATTTCAGAGCTCGATGGGACCAACTTCTTTTTGAATAGGAAACTTCTCTAGAACATTCCCAACACCTGGCTATCCGGCCAGCACCCCTTCTTTCAACTCTCAATTCTCAACCCCACACCAGCTAAAAGAGATCTCTCCTTAACACCTCCAGCCTAGAGTCAAATGGTCTCTGATGGCCTTCATCACATCCCACCTTGCAATGTAGTCATTTACATACCTTCTGTTCCTTTTTGATCTTGCTTCCCTGAGGGCAGGGACCAGGTCTTATCACTCTCTAAATTAACTCTTCCTCATCAGAAATTCTCTACTTCTTCCAAAGCTCAGCTCAACTTCTGCCTTCTCTGCGGAGCCTTTTCTGAACCCACCAGCTGATAGTGCTCACTCCCTCCTCAGATTTTCCTACAATATTCTATCTGTCTCTTCTTACCTCCCTCATACTCTATGTCCCACCTCCAAAAGTTTGGAATAGCTTCAGTTGGGAATGAGATAGGAAATTAATTGTAGAGAAATAAAAGGACTACCTTACTATAGTAAAGGCCCAGTTAAGGTTGGATAGCATGAATTTGTAATGTACTCAGACAGCAGGGTTGAGACACTTTCTCTGTCTATTTTCAGCAGCTCTCTGAGTAAGGGTAGAAAAGGCAGGTGATGGGGATAATCCAGGTTTGGTAAAAGATGGGCAGGAATAGGACATGTGGACAAAGAATTCAAAAGCAAAAGATGGAATAAAGTTGAAATGGCTAAATATTAGGTTGAGATTGGAGAGAGGGAAAAGTAAAATCAGATCAATGAAATAGAAGAATTAGAGGTCTCTATGAGGACCAACAATAGATTTAAAAGAGGTGAGGCATAGGGAGAAATAGAATGATAGGTTACGATCAGATAGAGGAATGCTTGAGTTTCTAATAGTAATGTCAGGGAGCTTTCAGAATATTCACTGTATGGATAATTTGATGTTAAATGTATAATTGTATTTATATCACCTTCATCCACTGGCTCTCCCTTCCAGTTTTCCATGCTATTCCAATAGCACCCATGGGGGGGAAAGCTGTTTTTTTTTTTTTTTAATGAAGCCATAATGGAAAGTGAAAAAAAGGTGATATTGAGAGAGACAGAGAAAGAAGAGTATAGAGGTTGAGGAGACTAACGTGTGAGCCACTGAACTATGTAACTACGTTCTTTCCGAAGTCAGTTAAAGTCGGCTGTCCCTAAGGAAAACAATAGAAATGATAGCAACATTCAAGCTGAGAGAACTTAAGAAGAAGCTAAAAGACAGGGCTGGTCAGGCATAAAAATGCATCCAAAGGACCAATTGAGTGACTATTCTTCAGTCTGGACACCTTAGGTTGCTTATGCTATAAACTATTTCAATAGTCCTCAAGCCTCTCTGGTTGAGTGCTAGCCCATTTAGACTTTATTTTAATCCTTTTTTGGACTTGGCTTCTACTTAAAACAGTGGATAGAGCATGGAGTCTGAAGTCAGGAAGACCTGAATTCAGATTTATTCTTAGACACTTAGTAGTTGTGTGACCCAGGGCAAGTTATTTAACCTCTGTCTGACTTGTTTTTCTCAGCTGTAAAATGGGGATAATGAAAGCATCTACCTTTCAGGATTGTTGTGAGGATCAAATGAGATAGTTTTTGTGAAGTACATAGCACAGTGCCTGGAACGTAGTAGGCACTTAATAAATGCCTGTACCCTTCCTCCTTTAATGACTCTGTTTCCCACTCTACCCTAATCCACGAGCAATGTTTTTTACTATTGATTTTGACTGGTTAGCACAATGATTCTACACCCTCACACCCCCCAACATAAGGACTTCCCTGATGAATTCCATTTCCCCCTCTCCCCATTCAAGTGCTCCAAAGTAAAAATTCATCCAGAAGCAATGCTGAATCTTCTCAGACAGAATCTATAATGGCTCTGATGCAGTTTGGGGTTGCTGGGAACCCTGAAATGTCAGGGTACAGGGGGCTCTGCCTAGAAAGAATTCAAGCACTCAAGCTTTCTTTCAGGCTACATAGCTAGGTTTATGGTAACACCAAAACAAGTGGGCAGGGTTCCTAGTGAACCTGAAACTTAATGGGGGTGAGACTGATGCTTATATAGAAAAAGGACAATATAAGGATCTGGACAGAATTAAGGAGTGGTAAGTAGTCTGGGGTGGGCCAGATGCAATAGTGAAAGGACACCAAGGAGGCAAATTATATGATCTAGGTGGGATTAAGGAGTGGCAATATACGCAAGTAGTCTGAGGTGGTCCAAGAGCATTGTGAAAGGATGTCAAGTTAGGTGATCTAGCTGGGCTGGGGTGGACCAGTTGCCTTGAATTTAATTTCCAATGATCTGGGCTGCTGAAATGTATGAGAAAATTCAGGGACTGGGTTGCTTTCAAAGACATGGTCTTTTCCTTTTTAGGGGATCAGGTCCCATCACCCCATCAGCTCCAATTCCATCCCAACCCAGGATCGGGGCACAAGATACAACCCTAAAGAGAAAAGCACTGCTATTCAAGGCAAAGTCCTGAGGACACACTCTCCTTCTATCTATCCATTGTGAGATCCCACTGTATTTTCTTCCGTGGCAGACCCTCATCCTTCTGCAAGTGGATGGTGGTTCAGGAAATCAAGCTTCACATTTTTTAGAGTGTCAGAAAAGTTGATAATATGATTCAACTCTATTCAACAACCATTTAATAAGTGCTTGCAGTGTGTAAGACACTGGGGATACAAGGACAAAAAAAATTAAATCACTCCTTCCCTTAAGAAGCTTTCATTCTAAGTGACTGTATGGTAGAGTAGAACAATTATTCAGTTTTTGCTAGGAAGACCTGAGTGAAAATCCTGTCTATGCTACTTAATCTGGGGGTAACCTTGAGCAAGTTTCTTAACTTCAGTTGGCCTGATTGTCCTCCTTTGGAAAATGGAAAGATTTGACTAGATGACTTCTAAGGTCCCTTCCATTTCTAAGTCTGTGACTCTTGCATGAAATGGTCCCTGCCCTCTGGAAGCTTACATTCTACTGTGGGGGATAGGGAAGTGAATATACATATACACAGATAAGTAAATACAGAGTAATACAAAGAAAATTCAAAGAAAGAGTTCTAATAACTGGGATGATCAGGAAAGATCTCAAGTAGGAGATGGCTCCTGAGCTGTGCTTTGAAAGAAGCTAAGGATTCTAATAATAACTATAATAGCTATCATTTCTAAAGCACTTTGCGCTTTGCAAATCATTTTACATATGCTAACTTATTTGACTCTATTAGGTGGAGGTCAGGAGGGAGTGCATTTAAGACATGCTAAAGCTTGAACAAGGGTTCCGAGGTAGTGGTTGAAAGGGAGTATATGGAGAACCACTAAGCAGACCACCCCCACCCCACAACTCTCAACTCCCCCCACTTTTGAAGAACGGAGAGTGCTCAAAGGGGAGTAATACAAAATAAGCCTAGAAAGGTAGGTGGGAGCCAGATTGCGGAAGGCTTTAAATGCCAGGCTGAGAAGTTTGTATTTTATCCCGGAGGCAAATTCTTCGTGCAAAATCTGGTTCTGGTCCCACTTCTGAGCAAAAATGTAATCACAGAAGGGGGATTTTACATTGCTAAGCTTTCATTATTGTGTAAAATATGAACTATGTTTTATACTAAATTTAAGCAACACTCATCAAAATAATAAAATCAATTTGGTGGGGCAACCTGTTTGATTCTCATCTTGCTTTTTAAATATCACTGACTAATTTGCAAAATTTGGTCACTTGCACCAGATCCTATTGTCAATATCTAAAAATTAATACCATTTTATTATGTGATCTATAAAGGAAAAGACTCAGAAAACTATTCCCTTTTTCATTATAGAACTCAACTACAAATGAATCAGGAATTCTTCTGGAAGTCAAGTAAAATATCTAAAATATGGGTCCCAAACTCCTCCCTCTCCGAACACTACCTAAAGAAAAGGTTAGCGACTTTCTACAAAAATAATGTAATAATTAGATTACAAAGATAGCCTCTTAAAATCAGTTATCAAGGACAAAGAATGGTTCAGATTACATGTGCATTGGAAAATCCTGCAAAAGGAAGTGGATGAGCCAAACATCTCCCAGTCTTGTCCTACCATCAACACTGCCTCCAGTTACTTTTTTCTGAGATTCTTTTCCATTAATACTCTGTGTGTGTATCTTGTATATACATAGTTATCTGCATGTTGTCTCCTCCATTAGAAAGTAAGTTCCTTGATTCTGTTTTTGCCTTTCAATACAAAGAGCTTAGCATAGAATTTAGCATAGTATATGGCACATAGTAGGTACTTAATAAATGCTTTTTGATTAACTTCTACTGGTCAGCCTAAAAGCTTCAGAGGCAGACCCAGAAGTAAGCATGAGTTAAGTGATAATTTCTATTTATTGATATCCCTCTACAGGAAAACTTGTTTTCCTGAAGGCACACAGATTTAAGTGATTATGGCATTGTGTCAGGCCATATGTTCTGCTGGTTGGGTTTGACATGTGGTAGGCTAACTATTCAGAGCTACAATCTTTGCTTTTTAGCATATACATTACAGATGAAAATTATCAAGCATCTAAATTTTTAGCTTGATAAGTAACCTATATGTCATTTCATTACCGCCCCCTCCACCACCACACATTCCACCATAAAACTACTTTGTAGACTCATTTAACATAAAAGAGCATCCAGCTGATTAAAAATGCCATTTCTGGTTTATTTATCACATAAGACCGTGTTCTGGTGGGTCTTTTTGTTCAAATAATTCCTAATTTTTAAACAACAAAAAACTCTGATTATAAATAAATCCTTAAGCATGGAGTAGGGTGACTTAAAAATACTGTTAAAGAAGGGGCAGCTAGATGGTGCAGTAGATAGAGCACAGGACCTGATTTCAAATCTGGCCTCAGACCAAACACTTGACACTTACTAGCTGTGTGACCCTAGGCAAGTCACTTAACCCCAATTGCCTTGAAAAAAAAATATTGTTAAAGACTTGATCAAGTTGAAGAGAAATTCTGTTCTATAAACATAAATCCACAAATGTAATGGTCCTTTCCTTCTGCAAATGATCTCCTAGAGTATGTCATATATGATTCAAACCTTTGCTTAATCATGTAACAGCCTTAGCAACAGCCACTAATTATCTTCAGGCTGGGAATCACCTCTTGTGGAATTTAGAGAACAGAAGTGAGGCACTGGTCCCACTCTGATATAATATCAATATGAATGTTCCTTTTGAAAAGAATCACAACAAATAGTGGAGTCAATCACACCCCCAGGTTCTTACTATTCTCTATAGTCAGGAATGGCTAAACTTATCCCATTCAACCAAAAGTCCCCTTCTGGAGATCAGCAAATCGCAATTCAGAATCTGTTGTTCAAAGACAAATTTAGCTAAATTACATTTCTACTATAATACTCAAATACCCAATAGATCTGTGATCTCATTGATATGGGTATTTCCTTTAAGGATATTGATCAGAACCCATCCATGTATGACCATCCTATATGGTTCTTATCTCTGTCCTTCCTAAGTCTACCACAAAGGGCCTTCTTTGATTTCTCTTGATCAGGAACATGTGGACCCACTGATTACTCCTCTTTATCACCATATAACCAGCCTAACTTTGAATTTTTTTTTCCTTTTACATTCCATTGATGCCATCTTTTATACCATCCCTACCTCAAAATTCCTTGTTTAACCCATTAAAGCTAGCTTACATCCATCATGTGCCTCTCCAACTGCCTCATTTTCAATTCTTTACAGATTATAGCATTCTTCTACATAGGGTGCCTAAATCAAAACCAGTCCTTTATTTCATAGAGAATAAGGAATGTATACAGACAATCTGATTCACAAATGAGCTAAGTTTCAGAAGTTCATATGATCCTAGATTTAGGATGGGAAATGACGCTGTTATTGTCATCATTATTCAGTTGTGTCCAACTCTTCATAACCCCATTTGGGGCTTTCTTGGCAAAGATATTGGAATGGTTTGCCATGTCCTTCTATAGTTAGTTTTATGTAGAAGGAAACAGAATTAAGTGATTTGACCAGGGTCATATGGCCAATAAGTGTCTGAGGCCAGATTTGAACTCAAGTCCTCTTGATTCCAGGCCCAAGTGTTCTATCCACTGAGCCACCTATTCAGAGAATCATAGGATCACTGAATTTAAGAGTTGGGAAGTACTTCAGCATTCGTATAGATCAAAAGCTACATGAAGAGAACTCCCTTTATATGCCAAACAAAAGGATGTCCAGCCTTTGGACAGATTTTCAAGGATGCAGAGTTCACTTCCCATTAAATAAGTCTGTTCTATTTCGGACAACTCCAGTTGTTAGGAGGTTTTTCCTGACATCAATTTTCCTCTTTGAAACTTCAACCCATTATTTGTGGTTCTACCCTTTGAGGACAAATAGAACAAATCTAATCTTTCCTCTATAGTGACAGCCCTTCAAATACTTGAAGACGGCCATCAACTCTACCCTGAGTGTTTTTTTACAGTCAAGAAAAGTCAAGCATTTATTAAGTGCCTGCTGTGTGCCAGGTGTGGCAGCCAGGTGGCACACTGGATAGAGCACTGAGCCTAAAGTCAGGAAGATCTGAGTTGAAATCGAATTTCAGGTAGTTACTAGTCATATGACCCTGGACAAGTCACTTAACCTGTTTCCCTCAGTTTCATCATTGTAAAATAAGCTAGAAGTGGCAAACCACTCTAATATCTTTGCCAAGAAAATCCCAAATGGAGTCACTGAGAGTAGGATACAACTGAAAAGACTGGACAACAATAAATGTGCCAGGCACTGTGCCAAGTGCTAGAAATTCAAAGAAAAGCAAAGATCAGTTCCTCTTCTCAAGGAGCTTGGAGTCTAATGGAGGAGACAATTGTATACAAACAAGATCTATACAGGATAAATTGGAAATAATCTCAGAAGGAAGGCATTAGGATTAAGGAGGACTGGGAAAGACTAAATATGTCCAATTCCTTTAACCAGTTCTTAGGTGTCATGGACTCAAGGACTTTCACCATCCCAACTGCTGTACTCTGGACATTTTCTAGTTTATTAATTTACTTCTTAAACTGGGATGCATAGAACTGAAGTCATATTCCAGATACAGTATGATGAGGAAAGAGAACAGTAGGATTGTCACACCCCTATTCCTAGAAGCAATGATCCTCTTACTGCAACCCAAGTTGGCATCAGTTTTTTTGGCTTCCATGTCACACTGCTCACTTATGTTGACCTTGTAGTTCACAAAAACCCCAAGATTGTTTTTCATTACAACTGCTATTTATCCATATCTATAAATCTTACATCAGTGCAGTTAACTTGTGTGTGTGAGTGTGTATGTACCTGTGCATGTAACCAAATGTAAGCCTTTATATTTATCCCTTGCTTCCTTGTCTGCCTTTAAATCCCAGCTAAAATCCCACCTCCTACATGAAGCTTTTCCCAAACCCCTCTTAATTCTAGTGTTTTCTCTCTGTTAATTATTCCCCATTTATTCTGTACATAACTTGTTTGTACAAATTTCTTTGCTTATTTCTTCAGGACCCTAGCTGCTTAATAAATGTTTATTGATGGATTGATTGATGTAGCTCATGTGGGCCAGGTGACCTGAATTCATCAAGTGAGATCAATGTTCACTTACAGTCTTCTTACTTATTTTGGGGTATCAACTCCCTGTTAACCATTTTTGTTCTATCATTTCCAGTGTAAAGGTCATTCTGCTTTCAGGATAAAGTTGATACTGAGATAGAGAAAGAAGGGTAAAGATGTGAAGGACACCATTGTAAGAGCAGCAGAATTGTAGTAATTATATCCTTTCCACAGCCAATTAAAGTCTGCTAACCCTGAGGAAAACAATGGCAACTTTCAAGCTGAGGGAATTGAAGAAGAAGCTAGAGATCAGGGCTGGTCAGGCATAAAAAATAGTACCCGAAGAACAAAGTGAGTGAAAATTCTGTTGATCTGGTCACTTTGTTGGAGACTTCCCACTCCTCTCCTGTCTTCCCAGTCTTTTTCTTCAGCAACCTGAATTGGGGTTCTCATCATAAATCTTTTCTCTTAAAGTTGGAAGCTGGAAGCAGAATCCATCCCACCCCCATCCCCAAGTGACTGCACAGCCAGAGAGAGGTGCGTGCAAAGGACCAAAGAGACTGAAGAGACTGTAGAACCAGAAGAGATCAGAGATCAAGAGATCAAAAAGAACCTTGAAGAGGCTCTGCTCTCTCCCACTCTCCAACCCAGTTTCTCCCCTCATGGAGTCTTGTGAGCCCTACCAATGAGGAAAGAGTGCCATGCCAATGAGCTTTGGTCAGATCTAAACCACTGGTGGGAGCTCAAGTACCCTGAGGTGGCAATTCTAGCACAGAGGGAAAGAGGAAGTAAAAGGCTAGTTAGAAGCAAGAAGCAAGTCTCCAAGGAACTAGGGGTGAGAAATTGGAATGAGAAAGTACGGTGTGGTGCAAAGAGCAAAGACATCATTAAGGCATAAGCAAAAAAAAAGATCTTAATAGCTAATGTTTATATAGCACTTCAAAGTTTGGAAGGTGAATTTAATCTGAATGCTTGAAGGGATGTGCCATGAGAGTATGACCACAGGTACATCAGAGCATTGGGGTATATAGATAGCATTTAGCTGAACTTGTTCTTTAGCAACAAATTCAAATTATGATTTGCTTCTCTCCAGAAGAGGATTCTCAGTGAGTGGGAAAAATGTGGACATTCTTAGCTTTGGAGAACAATACCTGGGAGTGTGATTAGCTCAGCTGTCTGTAGCGATTAATTCTAAAGCAAATATTTGTCTTGCTATATCAGAGTGAAACAAATGTTTCACCTCTTTTCCCAACTTTCACATGAGGCAATTCCCATCCTAAAGACAATTAGCAGCTGTCAGGAATGCAATATTACATGATAATGACATGTCATTTACACCAAGTTCAATTCCCAGCTCTGACACATTACCTCTGTGAGGTTTTACAAATTGTCCTGTAAAGGTAACCTGTCTGGGCTTCAGATTCTTTATTTGTTAAATGGGGATTGAGAGTGAAAGAGTGGACTAGATGACATCTGTGATCCCTTCCAGGTCTCAGTCTACCATCCTGTGAGATTACAGTGCTGGAGGTGAACACAAGGAGAATTGAACTACTAGCCCTTTCCTTAACAAAATATGCTATTTCCGGCCTCTACACATTGCACAAGAAGTAATTTCCCCATTCCTAGAATGAACTCTCATTATCTCTTAGAATCATTAGCATTTTTGAAAGCTCAGCTCAAATACCACCTCTTCCAGGGAGCCCTCCTTTCTTAGAGTGAGTGAGAGAAAGAGTGCTGCATTTTGAATCAGAGAGCCAGGGTTTGAATCCCACTCCTGTCATATACTATTTGAATGACCTTGGCCAAGTCACCCAACTTCCCTGGGCTTCAGTTTCTTTATCTGCAAATTGAAGATATTTGACTAGATGCTTTTTCTGGTTTTAAATCTATGATTTCCAACCCAGTTGCTAGTGCTGGGTTTTTTTTTTTCCTCCTCCTCAAAATACTTTCTAATGTATTAATCTAATTAATATTAATATATTAATCTAATATATTACTTTCTAATAATCTGTGTACATGTTGTATCATTCCAGGATGTAAGCTTCTAGAGGATAAGGACAGTTCATTTTTGTCTTTGAATCACCAACACTCAGCACAATGCCTTGTACATAGTGTGCACTTCATAACTGTGTGTTGAAATTTTTTGTTAAAGGGAAACAATGAGAAGCAGAATGGGCTGAAACGACTCTTCTGTCCTCTCTCCTGTTTCTCTCTTCCTTGTTATAGCTATCTTTTGTATAGCTCCTCCCCCTCCTCCTCCACTTGTTCATCTTCCTTCCACCTTCTTTCACCACCATTTGCTACCTTACTTCCTCACCATCCCCTCTCTCCTTCATTGACCCTTTGCAATCTGGCTTCTGGAGACATCCTTGATTTTTCCTTCCTCTTCCACATCCAATCAGTCTTTCACATCTGTGAGTTCTACCTCTGTCAAAGCTTCATTTTTCCCCTGGGGGAAAGTAAAAGAACAGGGGCACCCCAAAAATGCTCTCACCTTCAGCCCTTAGTTTTCAGAACACTCCCTGGAAACTCAGGGAGGACTCTATTCAAATACCTAAGCATCTCAACATATGGAAATACCATAAACCTTTAACCAACCCCCCCAAACCTTCCTACCAAAACAAAAATTGTGGTATAAAGACTCAGGAAAAGCAGAGAGTATGCTAATGAGAGAGAAAGAGAGAAAGAAAGAGAGAGAGAGAATTAGAGAGAGAGAGAGAGAGAGAGAGAGAGAGAGAGAGAGAGAGAGAGGGAGAATGAGAATGTGCACTGTCTCAGAATTCAACCCCTAGACCCTGGGCTGATCTCTCCCATCCTGGCCTTTGGAAGATGGGTATACCTCCTCCTGATCTAAAGCTTAAACAATCCCTACCCTTGTTCCTCACCTCCTAATATCCACAACTTAGAACCCAAATAAGGTCAGCACACTCCCTTTACTTCCCTCTTCCCCTCATGTGCCACCAACCCTGCCTCTTTCCCTGTCTTGTTTTCCAGTGTTTTCTAAAGCAGCTTATTTGCATCCCTGTCCCAAAAGCCCTAGAAGAAGTTGGGAAATGGGCACAAAGGAAGAGGAAGCGAGTAAGTAGAACCCAGTAAAAAAATGTTGAAAAAACAAGAAGCACCCTATCAGATAACTAGAAGAGAGGACTCTATATGGGAAAATTTATTTTAGGTTCGATCTGTTCTCTTGATCATTATTCTTCAACAGAAAAGGAAGACCCCAAGCTATGCTTCACTCCTTTCTTACCAAATACCACAAGGAACACACATAGCAAATAAAACCATTTTCCAAATTAATATCAAAATAAAAATCAGAGAAAGTATGCATAAGAGAATATATATCGCACAACACACAAAGGCAATGAGCTGTCCCACTGGGAGTGAGAAAACTCAGATCAACCAAGAGAGAAGGAGTCAGATCTTACCCAGCAGGAAATTACCCAAAGTCTCTAGTGTAGTAAGGTGGGAATAGGGACATGATTGAAGTGCCAGCTCCTCAACATGTCAGTGTCTTCCCAGAGTTTATCTCTCATCAGGGACCTGAAGAAAGGTTCGTACGTCTTCTCTCTCCAAGCTAGAAGCCAGGAACCCAATATCTCTCTTCTACCCAGTTCTCACCAACTTTGCCCCTGCACAAATCAATCTCTACCAATGAGGAGACATTTATGCAAATGATCCTTTGAGCCATGGGTTAAAAATGAAAAACAGATTATTTCAAGAAGGTCAAGTGAAATGAATTATCACAGCTTCTGAAGGAGACCACTATGCATAAAGTAGAGCTATGGGACCAGGTTTTAAAGAACAGAAAGAATAAAGAGTCTGAAACCATTCTGGTCTTGAATAGTGTCAGTCTGTCCTGGTCCAGCTGCTCCAGATCTGGTACCATCTCCTGGGACAGAATAGCTACCTTTGCAAGAAGAGATCTGAGCATCATTGCACAACTGGAGGAAAGAGCAGCATTGGTAATGAGCCCTGAGTTTATATTTCACCTAAAGTTTATATCTCTCCCAGGGAAGCTCTCTAAGTCACATGAATGGCTTAAGTCTCTATTGGGGTAAAGCGAGTACACTGGAAGCAGTAAAAAGAGTATGTTTATTCTTTATGGTTTGTGGTACAAATCCCTTCTTAATCTGTAAATTAAACTTGTCCTATGTTTAATGCCATGTGAAATTGAGTGCTAGTAAGCTGATGGCCACCCTTTGTGGGGAATACCATACATTGATATTGTCATATGTTACTGTAGTGGGGATACAACACTTCAGACAATGAAGTGTTCAGTGTTCACCTGGACAAAGGTAGATGAGACATAGAGTAGAGTTCCTTAAAGTAAGGAAATCAGGAAGATCCTCTAAGACAATGGTTATGTACCTTTAGAAAGTCTTTCAATACATCCCCTCCTTTCCATTCCTACAGTTTTCCCTGTAGATCAGGCCCTTATTGTCTCTCATGTGGACTGTTATGATATCTCTCAATCCAAGTATCTGCCTCATGGGCCTCTCTTATCTAACCTAGCCTGCATACAGCTGCCAAATTAATCTTCCTACAGTTTAGTTTGATAGTGTCACTCCACTGACGAAAATCCTTCAATGACTTTCCATTTTATAAAAAAAAAAATGAAGAACAAACTCTTTAGCATAATATTTGAAGTTCTCCTAGACCTAGGCTGCACCCATCATATCTCCTACTACTATGGTTCTAGAACTCTATATTTTTGATAAATTAGAAAGCTCAATACATCCTACACTATTGATGGTCTATACTTTTGCATATGTTGGTCTCTCTACCTCAAATGCCTTTCCCTCCTACACATTCTCCTAAGGCTATTTCAAATACACATTCTCCAGTTGATCCTGCCTTCCCTAATCCCCCTAACAAGAACTGAACTGTCCTACTATGAATCACCATAGTACCTTGTCCATACTTCTTCAGGAACACTTCTTCCTTGTAGTAGAGTTATTCCTTTACTCTTTTCTCACCTACATGTTCAGACCTGTGCTTTAGAAAGAGCCATGATAATGGTAACTATGTGGAAGATGGATTGGAGAGGGGAGAGGTTTGATGCAAGGGGACCAATAGGAGGCTAGTGCAATGGTCCAGGTATGAAGTGATGAGGGTCTGAACTAGGATGGTGGTTGTGTGAATGGAGTAAAAGGGAAAATCTTGAGAGATGCTGTGAAAGTAGAAACAAGATATGGTAACTGAGAGTGAGGTCATGAAGTAGCAATTATCAACCAGGATGACTGGAGACATGGCAGTGCCTTTGACTGTAATAGGAAATTTAGAAGAGAAGTGAGTTTGGGTGTGAGGGGAGATAATATAGTGAGATCTGCAATCCAGGCCTGTTCTTCCTGTGTTACTAGCTTTGTCCAACCCCAAATGAAAAGTGGAAGGTAAGACACTTGCAGGTCACTGCTCCAAAATGTAGAACTTGCCCTTGGAGGGGATGGGTATATTTGAGTAAGAGGATCCCAATGGTATGTGCACAGCTGCTGCTTGGGATCTAGGTAATGGTTAGGCTATTAATCCTTGAAGGGGTTAATGCCTACCTCAGAAAGGGAGAAAGTGTAATGGGGAAGGTTTGGGAGCTAGAAGTAGGGATAGTTGTGCTACAGACACATCCCACATGTGCTAGTGCTTTTTTTCAGTATACCAGGATTCTCTTCCTCCTCTTTCCCATTAATAGTGTCCATAGGATCACAGATAGGGAACTGGAGGGGACATCAGAAACCATTTAATCAAACTCCCTTAGTTTCCTGGGTGAGAAAATGAAGCCCAAGGAAGTTAAGCAATTTGTTCAAGGTCACATAGGTAGTAATCATCAGGGTTGGGATTTGAACTCAGATCCTATTCCTCTAGGATCAGTGTTTTTTTCCCACTGTACCACACTGCCACCACAGACCCTACTGCCAATAAGCAGCATAGTGCAATTTAAGCAATGTATAGTCAAATCATCCAGATTTAGTCAAAAACTCCAGAATGAAGGCAGAAAGGGATGGAGCATATAAGAGAGGTTAAGGGGAAGGTAAGGAGAGAATTGGTATTGGGAGAGGAAAAGAGAGGGAGAAATCTGGAGAGGAATCCATGACAGGGAGGGGGGTTTCTATCTCCTAGCTGGGCAGACGGTTATGTAAAGGACAGACTGACCTTAAATAACTCATGACTTGTCTATATTGGGTTAGGAATAGCTGAAGTGTTAGTCAAGTTATTAGAATCAAGTGCTTTTGACTCTAGAATACTCTCTTTTCCACCTTTTGGATCTCCTTAGAACTTAAAGATTTGCATTGGGTCAATTTCTTGGCAAAATGCTATTTATAATTTCTAAGAAAAGGGGCTTTCAAATCATCTTAGCTATGAAAAGACTCTAGAAAATCACATTTGTTAAGTAAAATATAAATGTATCACAATCTCAGAAGCATTCCATCTAAATGGTTGGGTTTTTTTAAATGAAAAATATGCTTAGCAAAACGTGCTTTCTATTTGAATAGACTCTAAATAGTCCAAAACGTTCAACTTGCCCTACTTTACCATCATTCTATTATTACCTAAATACCATGCAGTGGCTTAAGAGTTCCAGAACCTTCAAACCATAACTTTCAGTCAAAGTAAATAGGATCCTTACCTTTCTCCTCACCCCATGTCTATATTCAAATTAAGCATAGGATAAGAATTATTAACAGTTATACTATATAGAAAAATTGAGATCATAATATTGATCAAAAGTTATGGATGGATCAGTTCTATTCTGCTACCATCAACTATATAGAAGACCTATGGATCCCCTTCTCCCATTGGTAAGTTCTCCACACAGTCACACTTCACTCTCTAGACTTTGACACCCTTCTCCAACACCTTGATTCCCCCTTTTCAGCTCCCTTTAAAATATAAGCTCCTAGAGTGCAAGAACATCTTTCTTTTAACATGTGTTTGCATTCCCAATACTTAGCACGATGCCTGACACAGAGTAAGTGCTTAATAAATGTTTGTTAACTTGACTTGACTTGATTTGATCTAAGTTTCAATCCTGTCTCAAATATATACTAACTGTGTGTGACCTGGGCAAGATCCTTAAACCCTCTCAGCCTTATTTCCATCATCTGTAAAAGCAATAAATCAATAAATATTTATTAAGCACCAATTATGTAACAGGCACTGCACTAAGTGCTGGGATTACAAAAAGAGACAAAAGACAAAAGACATCATATAAACACCTACCTCACAGAGTTGGCAGAATCACATGAGATAACATATATGAAGTGTTTTGTAAGCTTCAAAACATGATATAAATACTAGCTGTTAGCATGTACCTAGGCCAGCACTTTGAGTGGAATAGCCAAAGTTGTAGAGCAGACCTGCGTTGATGTTACTTTTTTCTGAGCACAGGAAAATTGCTGCATCTCATCTGCCCCGGTTTTCTCCTTCTTTTCCCCTCTCCTCCCTTCTTTGTTTTCTCGTCTCTCATTGCCCCCTACTCTTCCATTTTATATTGGTCTGTGGAAGGAAAATGTGCAAAGAAATCATCCTTCCTGTTTCTTTTTTTTCCTTCTTATCTCCAGTCTTGGTTAGTAATAGAAGAAAAAAAAGATGTGGGATAAACTTTGAGTGATAGTTTTCCATGAAATATCCCACACAAGTAGTATTAAGGTCCCATGACAGTCTTGCAGTTCTCAAAATTTGACTGATACTTGTGTCAGCTTTTCCAATTTAGACAGATGCCAACGTTTTAGCCTCGATTTTGGTTTCTGTAGGTTTAAGGAGCTATTAAATAAATGTCCTAGCCCATCTTATTGTTTCCTCTCTTCCATGGGAACCAGTCAGCTGTCAATCAAAAAAGACTATAGAAACTTTCTGAGGAAAAATAAGCATCTGCAAGCTAAAAAGAGACTCAGAACAGTTTGGTAGTTTAGGCTTTTTCTCCAAAAACTGTCAGACTAAACTAACCACAAAAGAAAATGATGTAGTGTAGACTCAATTCCCACTTATCGTAGTTTTTCTAAGATTCCTCTATTTTTGGCTGACAGGCACGATTGCTTTGTAAACTTGCTCTTCTTTGGTAGTTGTTGACCTAGGGCCTCAGAAATGTGATCAACTATAAAAATGAATCCATCAATGAGCAAAGACTATATATAATGTGCTTAATGAAATGCTCTCTGAATGGTATTTCCTACACTCAGTCAGTTTAATATGATGAGTGCAGGACGATTGGGCCAACACAACCCTCTGGGGAAATGGTACATTTTTATGGGGTCATAGGTGACAGAGGGGTAAAGAGCACAACAAAAACACTGATTCTATACCATTCCAAATATTCTGTCACCCACTGGGGGGCTCCTCTCCATTTGTAATTTGGTGAAAATGCCCCTCTTGGAGAGTAGCTTATACCCAGGGCTATGCTGGAGCCAGCTCTAACCAGCTGGGAGAGATAATTGTTTGATTTTCAGTATGAGTGCTTATACCTCAGAAATCAGCACACCTACAAATCAGGGCTTGATTTATTATTTTGTTTATTGCCTAGACTTAAGAAAGTGATAGAGAAAATATTAATAATACAGATTAGACTTAAAAGGATGCTCAGCATATATGTTTTGTATATGTATATGTGTGTGTTTCCCCAGAGATCTAGCTGTTAAACATTTACCCCCATATCCTGCTTACCCCCTCAGGGTTAACTTTTAACTTGGATTGCTTAAGGTTTGAGGTTAATGTTCTCCATTAATGTGCTAAGTTATCATTCATAGTAGAAGCAATATCCTAACTCCTTCCCCTATTACATTTAGACTAGTTTTCCCTTAAAGGATATTAAAACCAAATCCAAGACATGGTCGGCTCAGAAGACTAAAGGCTCAGGTGGTTGATATCACTTCCTCTTTGCCTGAGTACAAACCAGCCTCTGGGAGCTCCCAGCTCCACTATCTGATGCTTGGCTGGTAGAAAACAATAGATAGCTTCGATTAAGGAAGCTTCAGTGAGCTGAATCAACTTGAGGTGTCTTCGATGCCTATTCTTTGGGAATGTCCTTCTCTTGCCAAGTTGAAGTAAATCTTTTGTTAACTATTGAATGATCTATGAGTGACTCATTGTGTTCCAGAATCAAACCTAAATTACCAGGGATCTGAGTCAGTACCAGCCCAGAACACCATCTTTCACCAGGTCCTGAGAAGTTAATAAATATTAAGCCCTGCAGCTCAGAGCTGTAACTATAAATTTTAACATTTGGACAAAGGGGGGAGGAAGTGAAGAGTTGGGTCACTTAGGGTGGGAGACCTCCAGGGGGAGGAGGACTTCCAGGATACTGTGAAGTTTCTAAGCTGATGAAGTACATACCTGGACAATGCTGTGGGCCCCCTTTAGATTTTCATACCCCGGGGCAAAACTCCAGTCACTTTGTCCCAGTTATAGCTCTACCTACTACTGTTTAGAAGTAAAACATCATATAGAAAAAGGAATTGTCAAGAGTTCCTAGGGTTGAAAACATTATCAATTCAACAACTGATGAACTTCTCTAAATTTGGCTACACTGGTACTCAAGTGGAAGACACACAGTAGGATCACCAGTTGTACTAGATAACCTAAAATTCCCCTTCAGATTTGAGTCTATGACTAAAAGACTCCCAAAGAAGTATATTTTTTTCATATGTGATAAAGCCAGCGCAAGAGAGTGGAAAGAACACTGGATTCCCAGGCGAAAGACTGAGGTTCAAAACCCAGTTTTGTCACTTACTAGCTACATGATTTTGAACAACTCCATTCACCTTTCTGTGACTCTTTCCTCAGATGAGGAGGCTGGACTCAAGAATGTCAAAGTTCCTTCTGGGCCTAAATTTATTGAAACTACCAATACCATACAACTTTTAATATAGAATAAATGTGACCACTTCCATGCTATACTTGTAGACAAGATGTTGAAATGTAGGTTGGTCGATAGTACTGAGGGCAGAACAATTGTCCTCAAAGATCATTGATTTTTTAATTGCTCCACTTTAGTCAGAGGCTCTGTATTAGAGTGCCATAGAACTCTGTCCTTAAGCTTTCTACGTTCAATGTTTTTGTTAATCAACTATGTGAAACATAAAAAGAAACTCATCATTTACGCAAATACAGTAATAGTTTGGTGAGATAGCTAACTTGGTAGATGACAGAGTAGAGATTCAAATAATCTAGACAAGCTGAAACACTGGACTAACACTGACCCTAGTAGTGATGATAAATACCAAGTCCTCCATTTAGATTCACCAAATAACTTGCAGAACTATAGGTAAACAGGATTTAGCGCTTTTAGTTAACCATTAGTTTAATATGAACCACAGTGGGACACGACTACTGAAAAAGACTGTTTGACTAGAAGCTGCAGTAACAGTAATGCAATCATAGGAAGTGATGATTAATTTTATACTGCTCGGGATGGTTTAGCCTCGTGCTCATTTGGAAACTACATTTTAGGAAAAACACAGACAAATAAGAATGAGGAATAACTAAGAGAATGAGGAGTCTGGAAACCACTTCATGAGAATCCAATGAGAGCTGAGGATGTTTTGTCTGAAGAACAGAAATTTAAAGGCAAACAACAGCCTATCTGAAGGACTGTTACATAGGCAGGGATGTTCTTCTGCTGTGTTGTTCCAAAAGTCAGAACTACAACTACCGGTGGAAGTTAGACAAACTCTAGTATCTCTTTCAACTCTAAGATTCTATGATTTTATGATATATAAGTATGACTAATTTATGAAGAATATCTAGTATTCAAGGTCCTTGTACTAAAAGTAACAAGGTATTTTCTGAACAGCTTACCTCATCCTTCTTTGTTCTTATATTTTTTAAATTTTCCTTTACTATATTACAAAAGTCTAATTATTTAACTTGATGCTTTGCAATACTTTCATCTTCTAATTATTTTCTTTCCTTACACAGTACCACTTTTACTTGCAGTTTTGGTGAAACTATATAGTTTACTCTATATAGTAGCCAAACTAGCCCATGACAAACAATCAATTGATCAGCTAACATTCACTAAGTGACTACCATGTGCCAGAGTGTGCTATGAAGTAGAGATTACAAATACAACAGATGAATCAATCCTTATTCACAAAGCATTTACATTCTAATGGGATACATTACATATTTATATGTTTATATATTATGTACAAAAAGTACATAATATGTAAACAGATATAAAGACACTGAAAATCAGCACCAAGTAGTCAATTACAAAGTAGTATGAGAGGGAGAACACTGCTAGAAGTAGGGGAATCTAGAAGGCTTCATGTAGAACGCTGTCTTGAAGGAAAAGAAGAATTCTAGGATGCAGAGGGGAAGGGGGAAATTGTTTTCTGCATGAGACCTTCCATCTTTTATCTTACTGCCTTTGCACAGCCTAGCCACATACCTGGATTACACTCCCTCCTTTTATAATCCTAGTTTCCTTCAAAGCTCAACTCAATGCTTCCTCCTATGAGGACACTTTCTTCATCCTCCCCAGTAGCTAATGGCCTCCCTCAAAAATGAATATATACCTTACAGTTATTTCTCTGTGCACATGCTATTTTCCCTTCAAAAGAATGTAAGCAAACTTGAGTGGAAGGACTGTTGGTTTTTTGTTTTGTTTTGTTTTGTTTTGTTTTTTACTTTCTATCTCCAGAGGCTAGCACAAAACCTGGAACATAGTAGGTGGTCCACAAATGCTTATGGAACCTAGTGACAATGCTTAGCCTTCCTAAATGAGAGCTGTTTGTGGAATTCAAAACCAATTAGCAAAGAAGCTTCCAAAGACCCGATCCTGCTGTTTTTTTAGATTGCCCTGAGAATCAAATTGAGAAAATGAGCTACGACTTTTATCCTCCTTTACCTGAGAATGTGATTATTTGGAGGGGAAAATAACATGAATTTTAAACATGTTCAACTTGGCCACAGCACTCTCCTGACAAGTTTGCTTGACAGGCACCATATGTATTCATTGTCTTACTGCTGATTTCCTGATGGAAGTCCCCAAGGACTGCTTTAAATTCTTTGAAGTCCTTCATTTGTGACCAGGAGAAGCCTGGCATGATGATCAATCATGACTTGTCATGTTTTCTCACAGTCTAGTATAAAATCTCATGATAAAGAAGAAATTAATACGTGTCACAACTATAGCTTCTGTGTCAAATTTAACTGTGCATGATGATTGTAAGAAATGATTTCTACAACCTGGACTTAAGGTGCAATTTCTCTCTATGTCTACATCAATATATGCATTGGTTCTTAGTATATTTGGAAGCTGTCAGAGACACAGATGAGTTCCTGCTAATAATCATAGTTCACATTTGCATAATGCTCTAAGAGTTACAAATACTTTCCCCCCCACAGCAACCTTATAATTTAGATAGTTCATGCATTAGTATTACTGTTTTATAGATAAGGAAACTGAGTTTCAAAGAGAGAATGTGACATTATTATTACCATACTAAATTATACATCAGAAGCTCATTCTCTTTCATAAGCTAAGAGAAGACAAATTCCCCATGTTATAAACACAGACCTCAAAATATCCTTGAGAATTTAGCAGTTAAATAGTACAGGAACTAAAACATTATCACCGACAAAACTGTGACCCATAATTGCCAAGACATAACTTTTGATTCATAAAAATTAAAGAAAAACATTTCACTACATGTTATATTAAATATTTCAAGCTATGTGGAATGAAATGCTTTCAAAATATAGAGACTTAGCAGAAAAAAATGAAAAATGTAGGAATAGGATAAGGTATATATTACCCTTTACCACCTATATGACCCTAGGCAAGTCATTTTCATCTATTTGCCTCAGTTTCCTCACCTGCAAAATGGGAATAAAAAAATCACCTAGCTCCCAGAATTGTTGTGAGGACAAAATGATTAAATATTTGTAAAGCACTTTGCAAATTTAAAATGATATCTTTAAAACCCTATATTAATGCTAGCTATTACTCCTGTTGTCCTATCTGTCACTAAAACTGGCCTAAAGATGCTTTCTGTTAAGTTTAAAGAAGATGAGCCCACGTCCCAATGGATTTATTCAAATATAAAAAAAGCCATTATTTTACCCAATTGTTTCATAATCTTCAAAATGTTGAATACATAAGAATACTAGCAGGACAAAAACTTCTCTTGAGACTATTTCTATCTAAACTCCTTTGAAAAATATGAGCATTGAGAATAACAATAAGTTACATTTATACAATACTTTAAGGTTAATAAGTAACATTTATATAGTACTTTAAAGTTTGCCTAACACTTCCCATTATCTTATCTCTACTGGACCTCAAAACATCCCTCTGAAGTATGTAGTGCAGGTATTATCACCCCTCTTTTATGAATGAGGAAACAGGAGAAGAGGCTTCTCATAAGCAAGTCACTCAACAATATAGTTAGTATTAACAGTACAGTTAGTAAATATGAGGAGCAGAATTTGAACCAAGGTCATACTGACTTCAAGTCCACACTGCAGCCACCAAACTACAATGCCTCACCTATAAAATTTGAAAGTGTGGTGTATATAGATGTGTGCATAAATAAAAAAAAAAGTTTGTAGATACAGAATTACATTTGAAAATTTTGATCAAACTGGTATACAAATAACTGGGAAGAACTATGTAAAGTAATAATAACAACAGAAAACCCTAGAGATATAACAAAGAAAAACAGTTCCCACAGATAATGCTGGGATTAAACTCTACAATTGTCCTTGATGCAAGTTTGTCTATCATTCAACCATATATTTTCACCCTGTATTATACAGCTTAGGTTTCAATCACTTGTTTTTTTTTTCGCTTCTCTCTAGCCCCCGAAATCATGATTCAAATGTACTCCTGCTTATTCTGTTAAAAATGTCAACATAACTCAGTTTAGCATAGCTCTCTATACTGTTTAGGGCATTTCGTGTGTGTGTGTGTGTATTAGAGTATACTATTAACTATAAGACAGTCATAGAGAATTATAATTACAGCCTTCATTGACACTATTTACATGGCCAAATTATACCCCTCAGCAAAGGAAATGTGAAATTAAAGGGGAATCCACAGAATCCACATTACTATTAACTAATATATTTATTCCTGCTTCTGAATAGCTTTTGTTAGAGATAGAAAAAGAATGTTAATGATTTTCAAGCTCTTCACTCCATCCCATGAGAAATCACAGAATCTTTTTACCCTGTGTGTGATAGAAACATTAAAGATGTCCCTTTATTTAACCTCACATCTTGTTATACTAATCTATACCCTCAACTTTTTTTTCCTTCTTTATGCAGAATCACCTGTACTGAACATACATGAATTTTTGAAGAATCCAGCTCAAATCAAATCCTAAGACGATAAAGCTTAATCCCTTTGTAGTGTTTATTTTCCTCCTAGAATAGAGTGAATGAAATGGTGAGAGGCAGGATGGAGTGATGAATAAAATGCTGAACTTAGGGTCAGGAATACCTGGATTCAAATCCTACCATTAACACAACTGGGTGACCCTGAGCAATTCACTTAATGTCGCTCACCTTCAATTTCTTCATCTTCAAAATGAAAAGGTTGAACTATATGATCTCTGAGGCTCTTTCCAGCTCTAATCCTATGATCCTGTAACCCACTCCCAACCTGAAACAGTCCCCTAAGGCTTAAGTATGGTGCAATGGAAAAAGTATTAGATCTAGAGTCTGAAGTCTAGGCTCAAAACCTGGCTCCATCACTTACTTACCTGTGGGATCCTAAAATTTCTTTGCTTCTCTGTAGCTCAATTTCTTGGTCTCTAAAACGAGAGGGTTTGTCTAGAATCTAGACCAAATCTAAACTCTAGATGACCTCCAAGATCACTTCCCAATTGAAATCTATGCTGCTATGATCAAATACAGATGAGTTACAACTTGCATAGATAGGGAAAGTTCCCATGACAAGGAAATTATAGATCCTTGATATTTGAAATCCTTGATGTTGCTATGTAACCTCCTTTTGCCTTTCAGTTGACTGGACAAGCACAGTGCCTGGCACACAGTTGCTTAATAAATACCCATTGATTGTTTGATTAAAATAGACCAGTTTGTCTGGTAAATGGAGTGAAGAGCTGCTTTTTTTTTTATTTTGTCTAGACCAGTGATTTCATTGGTGGAGTACTCCCAAGGTAGAAATTCCCTCCAGCAATGTAGATGACAACTTTTCTGTAACATTGTCTCCTTCTGAGAGTTGTCTGGGGTCACTGAAAGATTAAGTGACTGGACCATATTCACTAAGTTAGTGTGTATCATAGATAAGACTTGAACATAAGTCTTCCAGACTCCAAGGCCAGTCCTCCATTCACTATGCCACGTTACCTGTTAAAGTCTTCATTAAAATATGTCTAACCCAATTTCTTCCATTGTCAATTTTTAGCACTTTTTTGTGACTTAACATTTCTACATAGAAGAATTTTATTCAGCTTAGTGGATATAAAGATGTGAAAATCAATTTTGACATGTTAGAATAAGTCACTTTATAAAGTGAAGTAAAGTAGAGAGTTGAAATAATCTACATAATTCAAGATAACAAAACTGTTCTTCAGGGAAAAAAAAGCAGGACTTTAAGTTTATGTAGTTAAGAACATACAAGAAACTATATAACAAGATAAAATTATCTTTTTTATTTAATTTATTATTTCAATTTATTTTTACAAAATTCTGCATACTACTTTTATTTTTTTTTAAATTTATTAATACATTTGGTTTTGACATGACATTTTCCAAAAAGCACCCAAACACTTCCACAAAGTACATTCCTTAAAAAACAAAGCTACCCAATACCCAATACAACTGACAATATATGTCACTCACCATTTTTCCATTTCATCAATTTGCAATAGAAAGGAAGGCTATGTTCTTGGACTTAAACTATATGTAACCAAAAATGATCATGGTATTTTAACTGGCTTTGGTTACCTCTTAGGGTTGTCTTCCTTTGCATTGCATATATTATTCTTTTGACTATGTTTTCTTCACTATGTATCACTTCATATAAGCCTCCCCATGTTTCTCTAAATCCTTCAAATTCATCATGGCACCTTATAATACACTAAAATTCCATTACAATTATTTACTACAATTTTTTCCAGTCACATCTCCAATCATTGATTCATATTTTGTTTCTTGTTTCCTATCACAAATAATACAGCTGTAATTATTCTTGTATATCTTTTATTGTTGTCAATAAACTCTATGAGGTTTAGTCCTAGTAGTAGGATTGCTGGGTCAAAGGGCATAAACAACTTCGTAAATCTTTCGCATAATTCTCCTCTAGCACTTCTGGGGAACCCAAATTTATCTAAGGTGACAGCCAAGAGTAGCACAGAATGGGCATGAATGAAGGGTTTGAATCTGCCTTGTTGGAATGAATTCTCACATTAATGAGATCACAGATCTACTGAAGTGCTAATAGCTGCATTTTGTCTTTTGAAAACCATATGAGGGAAGTGAGGTGGCACAGTGGATAGAGCACCAGCTCTGGATTCAGGAGAACCTGAGTTCAAATCTGGCCTCAGACATATAATACTTACTAGATGTGTGACCCTAGGCAAGTCACTTAACCCCATTGCCTAGCCAAAAAAACAAAACAAAAAAAAAAAAAAAACTATATGAGGGCAGTTAGGTAGTACAGAGGATAGAGCACCAGCTCTGGAGTCAGGATGACCTAAATTCAAATCCAGCATCAAACACTCACTAGCTATGTGGCCTGAACAAGTCACTTAACCCTGATTGCCTCAAAAAAAACCAAACTGTGTCTTTTATATATATCTTTCTAACTATTTTTTTAGTCAAAGAATGGTTCTTAATCTTGCAGGTTTGTTTCCATCCCTATAGATTTTAAATGTCAACCTTTGTCAGTAATATTTAATACAAAGATGTTTTACCAGCCTCCATTTTTCTTCAGATGATAAATAGCTACATTTATTTTATTTATGTAAATTCTTTTAAATTTAAATTATAGAGGTTTTATGTTGTATCTTTCATGCTTTCTTCTATCCTTTTTCTGGAAGCAAATTTTTCACCTATTCAAAAGTGAGGAAAAATAACCTTCAACTTCTCCTCTAGTTTTTTATGACATGACTTTCAAAATTTAGATCCCTTATGCATTTGGAATTTATTATGGTATGAGGTGTAAAATGCTGATCTAAACTTGTTTTTCGCCAGACTGCTTTCTAGTTTTCCCAGTAGCTCCTATCAAATAAAGAGCCCCCTATTCAGTACAGTAGTTTGTATTCTTGGATTTACTGAGCATTGGCCTGCTGTGCACCTTTGCTTCTAGGATATGCTTACCCAGTCTATTCCAAATCCCTTGGAGGAAATGTGGTGCAGTGAAAAGATGATTGACTTTATAGTCAGCGGGCCTGACTTTTCCAACTTTTCTGTTTACCCCTGTGACCAAAGGAAAGTCTCTTCATCTCCGCTTCCTTATCTTTAAAACAAGGGAGGAAAGGGAACAGAAACTAGATGATAGCCAAGCTTCTTTTCCAACTCTAAATATTCAGTTTTCATTCTTCCAAATAAATTATTGGTCTTTTATCTAACTCAATAAAATATCTCTATGATAATTTAATGAGCATAGCACAAAATCTATAAAGTAATTTGTATAATTTAGTCTTTACTATATTGATATGGTCCAGCTAAGAACATTGACTATTTCTTCAATATTCCAAGTCTTTTGTCTTTTGTTTTTAATTGTATGTGTCCAAGTCCTATATGTGTTTTGATAAACAAACTACCAATATAAAATGAATTTAATTATTATCATAAGTGAAATTTCTCTTCCCTGCCTCATCCTTTTCCATACAGTATACAGAGAAGTTAGTGATTTTGTGGCTTTGTTTTATATCCTGCTACTTTTCTGGGACTATCAAATGTTGTAAGTAATTCTTTAAATTGATGTTCTTAAGTTCACTGAGTAAACTAATTTATCATCTCCAAAAATAATTTTGCCTCCTCTCCTTATATTTATTCTCATGATTTCCTTTTCTTTACTCATTATTAGAACTAGCATTTCTATCATTCTATCTAATAGACACTGTGAGCATCCTTGTTTCTTAATTTTATTATAAATTTTTTTACTGTTTTTATTATACATAATGCCAGTTGGTGGTTTTAGAGAGATCCTTCTGTTAATATTAAGTAAAGAGCCCTTCATTTCTATTTTTTAACATTTTTAGACATAAATGAATACTGTATTTTGTTGCAGGCTTTTCCTGCATCTGTTGACATAATTACATGATTGTTATTTATTATTATAATAGTTTCCTAAAATTGAACCATTCTTATATTCCTTATATAAATTTAAGCTGTTAACAGTGACTATGGGAGGAATATGGAAGTGTATTCTTCTAAGATAATTTTTTAATGTTTATGTCAATATTTATTACTGATATTCATCTATACCTTTCTTCCTCTATTTTATCTATCCTTGCTTTGAGTATTATGAACATGGTTCCATCTCATAGGTGGACTTAGGGAAGATCCCCACATTTCTCTATTTTAATAAATAGTCTATGTAGTATAGGAAAAATTTGTTCTTTAAATGTTTGAAAAACTTCAATTGGAATTCTTTCTATTGAAATTATAATTCCACCTAGACCAGCACTTTTTTACCTTGGAAGTTCATTTATGAATTGTTAAATTTCTCTTCCTGAGATTAGATTGTATAGATTCTCTATTTTGTTAATTTGAGTATTTTTAAAATATTCATTTTATTTGTTTTTCATTTTGTTGGTTTATAACTGGGTATAATAATTTCTAATTGTTTTTGCTATAACCTCTCCATTTTTGTCCATTCTTCTTTTTTTATCTTTGTAAACTGGTTTTCTTTTCTCTTAGTTATAATTAATTAAAAACTTATTTCTTTTATTGGGTTTTAAAAAACAATTCTTTGTATTGTTTCTTGACAATAGTATTTTCTTTCTATTCTGTTTATATTTTCTTTTATTTTTAAAATTTTCTACTCTCATGCTTATTTAGTATTTTTATTTTCTGGAAGATCACAAAAGAATGGAAAAGACCACAGATAATACTTTTATCCTCCAAAGAGTGACCAAGAAGACATCAGCAACTACTATCCCACATGCTGCTTTCTAATTTCTACAAAATCTTTACAAGAATGATTAAGTATATTCTTGACAAAACATGCGAAGAAAATAAGACTTTTACACTCTATTGTCTTTAGAAGTCTGCATCTTCATAGTTGTACAACTGACTGAGAGGTACAAAGAACACAAAATCCCATTGCATTTGTTATTTGCTGATTTTACAAAGCATGTGACTTGGTGGTAAAGGGAAACTGGTGGTGCAATCAATAGAACCCTGGCATGGAAGTCAGGATAGACCAGTTCAATTCCAACCTAAGACATTTACTAGCCCTGTGACCCTACGCAAGTCACTTCACACGTCTTTTTCCTCAGTTTCCTCAAGTATAAAATGGGGATAATAATAGAAAAGGATCAAATGAGATATGTTTGCAAAAAATGCCTGGCATATGTTGGGTTGTGTATAAATGCTTATTTCCTTCCCTTCCTTTCCCCCTCCTCCTACTAATAAGAAAAATCAACCTCCAAAACTTTCTGCAAATGTTGTATCTCCTGTACATATGTTAAAAACCATACAAATGTAGAGATAATTTTATCAATATGTTGACCATCAGAGTTAGAAAGGAGAATTCTTTTCTATGAAGAAAACCATTAAATGATTTATATTCACCTTTGTTGTTCCACTGGAACTTGGACTTTGCATCTAGGATTCAGATTCTGGTGAACTTTTACATTATCTTACCTGGTCCTGGACCTGCCATGAAACTTCCTGGCTATCTCTAAATCATGTCGCCATACACATGCCCTTGCCTTCCTTTTTAACTCTTGCTTTCATATGTGTGTGTTGTCTTTCTCTATTAGAATTTAAGCTCCATGAGGACAGGAACTGTCTTATTGGCTTGTATGTGTATCTCCAGAATTTAAAGCAGTGCCTGGCTAATAACAAATGCTTTTTCATTTCATTCTTTCCAGAGTCCAAATAGGAAAAGCATGTTTTAGATTCCCTCAAATGCTCTTAATTGTGGATGTCCTTGTTGTAATTGCACTAAATTCTAAGAGATTGCAAAACATCTTCAAGGAAACTCGTAAACACTCAAAAGAGATCAGTCTGGCCATCTTCATAGGAGGGAAATAAAGTAGAAAAAAGCCTCTTGATCAGATGTGGTTCAATAGTTTCAGTTGTGTCCAACTCTTCATGACCTCTATTGGGTTTTTCTTGGCAGAGATACTGGAGTGGTTTGCCATTTCCTTCGGCTCATTTTACAGATGAGAAACAGAGGTAAATAGGGTTAAGTGAACTTGCCCAGAGGCACACAGCTAGCAAGTGTCTGAGGCCAGATTTGAACTCAGGAAGATGAGTGTTTCTGACTTCAGACTAGGCACCTATATCCACTGTACCACCTAGCTGCCGTTTGCTCAGATTGTGATACGCAATTGGATAGACAGCTCCTTGAGTTAATCCTTCATTACAGATATCTTGGATAAGAACCACAGTTGGACAATGATGGGGTCCCAGAATTAAATAGGAAGATGTTAGAATAGAACAAATTTGGAAAATTTAGCAGTGTAAAATGAACCCAAGTTACTCCCACAAAAGATCATATCTATAAAAGTACTATTTTCCTTTTGATCCTTTCTGCTTTGAAACTTTTGTAACACCCTGCATTTTAGCTCTTTGGCATTGAATGTCAAGGGCAGCTAGATCTCGCAAAGTGTAGAGCACCAGTCCTGGAGTGAGGATAAAGAGTAGGGCATGACTAAAATGACTCAACAACAACAAATAAATATCCAGTATTTTCATTGATTAATTAATTAATTGATTGATTAACCCCAAAGATACCTGAGATCAGCTTCACATCATCTGTCTCAGAAAGATACAAAAATCACATTCAGTTGCTTATAAATTTTAATCTTTGGATTTTAGATTTTAAAGTCTAAGAAAAGTCATACTTGGTGGAAGAGATCAGAAAGTGAATTACTGTATTCTTAACTGAAGCCCATTCTTTGTCTTTGCCATGACTACTTATGTAATTGCAGGTCCAGTTTTCCTGGTGTCTTCATCTAAAACATGAGTAATCCTCAGAAATTATCCACAATATGTATGACCACTATACTCAAGCCATCTCCAGTTGCTCTGATCTCTATCTTTCCACTGGACTCAGATGGCTCCGGAGGAGAGAATAAGGCTGGTAACCTTGCACAGGCCTGTCTCACTTAAATCCAATTCACTGCAAGTCATGACATCGCCTCCCCAATATCATGATCCTCCTCTAGAACAAAGGACAAACAACAACGATTTTTTCCTGGGGATTATATTTAAAGAATCATGAATATTAGCAGATAGAGAAAATAGTAGTCCCAGGGGCAGTGAATGCAAAACTATGTTCAGAGGCAAGAAAATCTGAATTTAAATTCTGCCTCAAACATAAGCTGACTATGTAACCCTGAGCAAGTACTTCTTCATGCCCCCAGGCAACTGAGACTATAAATTGTGAGATAAATTGCAGAAAATTTGTTTGGCTGAATTGGTTGAAAGAGTTTTTAGGTTTTTTGCTGTTTTTTGTTTGCTTTGTTTTGTTTTGTTTTTATCAGGAGTTCAGCTAGATGGCCCAGTGGAAGGAAATGGAGTGGAGTCAGAAAACCTAAATTCAAATCTAATCTCAGGCACTTCCCAGATGTGCAGCTCTGGGCAAATCAAATAACTTTTCTTTGCCTTAGTTTCTTCATCTGCAAAATGGGGACAATAATAGCACCTGGCTCTCAGAGTTGTTGTGAGGGAAAAATGAGATAATATTTGCAAAGTGCTTTGCATACCTTAAAGTACTATGTAAATGTTAGTTATTATTATTAGCACAATGAAATCACAGGTCCGGACAAAACAAAAGCAAAAGGAAGTCTCATTCATGGAAATGCCCTGTATTCCAGCAATCCACTTCTATCTCCCAATAAAACTATTGTTTGCATAACCAACATGAGCTTCTTCTTATCAACACTACCAAGGTAGAATCAATTAATATGGGTTATTGGATGGTGATTTTATTCAAACAACTTCTTACTTAGATGATCTCTGGTTTATGTCACCTAGCTTTGACTAATGTCTAACACAGGATAACTCTTGGTTAATCATTTACTCCCCTTTGGCATGCTGAAATCTCTGAGTTTATTCTCTTGTAATCTGTCTTGTTACTTTTCTCTTTCTACTAAAATTGTCATTAGTTGAGGTATTTCTAATGTATCGCAAGCTTTAGGATTAGGCATGGAACCATCTTAATGGCGTGTGTGTGTGTGTGTGTGTGTGTGTGTGTGTGTGTGTGTGAGGGGGATGGAAATGTCTCTCCCTAAAGCAGAGTAGAAGACTATTGGATGACTTGGAAGAATTTTTTTAAAAAGATATATGATTGGGGAATGTATACAGTACTAATGGGGTTGAAGGAAGGGAAGTTTAATTACATGAAAATGAATGAACTGTGCAGAAATGATTCCAAGTATTTCACAAATGCAAAATGAGATATCTATTCCAAATAATAATATATGGTCAATGAGCCCAGATGACAGATTTATGAAGCACATTTGAATAATAATAATTAAAGCTATAGCTAAGTGCTGTTTCATAAAAGTTTACAAATACTACACATTAGTAATGGAATGATGCTAGAAATAACTACATAACATAACTTTTTAAACCACCAAGACACTAAATATAATGGAAAAACAAAACTAACACTGATGGCTTTTAACATTATTACAGTTGTTTAAACAAATGGAAGGGAAAGAGAGACAAGAGGAGAGAATGGTGGTAAGCATAACTAGGCACATTGTCTATTACATAATTTTACAAATTATAGAAATATTAAGGAGTAGTTAGGGGTGGCACAGTGGATAGAGCACTGGGCTTGGAATCAAGAACACTCATCTTCCTGAGTTCAAATATGACCTCAGACACTTCCTAGCTGTGTGACCCTAGGCAAGTCACATAACTCTATTTGCCTCAGTTCCTCATCTGTAAAATGAGCTGGAGAAGGAAATGGCAAACCACTCCAGCATCTTTGCCAAGAAAACCACACAAGGGGTCAGGAAGAGTCTTGCATAACTGAAAAACAATCCAACAGCAAAAGACATATTAAATCTTTTCACCTGAAAGAAACTATTAAAATGACAAGAGTGGGATGACAAATGTAATGAAAGATAACACATATCATTTTATATGTTAGTACACTGTTAGAACATTGTTTTTAAATATATATAATATACATATGCATATGTGTGTATGCATGTGTGTGTGTATGTATGTCACATACATAAACATATATACATATACATATATATATGTGAGAGGCGGCATGGAATAGTAGGAAAGAATTGGTCTCGGTAGTCAGGAAAACCTGAGTTTAAGTCCCACTACCAACATTTATCTGATGTGTGACCAGGACTATCACTTAGCCTCACAGAGCTCCAGGTGACTCTAAGAGGTTAAGTTGCAGAACAATTTCTGATCTGTATTGGTAGAAGGAGTTTCCTCATTGAAGAGTCATAGGTGGAGACCAAATCAATATGCCTATCTCTCTGACATAATATAACTTTTGTATGCTTTTCCAGTGGTTTCCTGATCTCTCTAGAGGTGAGTCACCCATTTTATGTATCTGTTTGCAAGAACAGTCTTACATCGCAGAGGTAATGGCAGCTGTGGATAGGGTGTGAAAAACTAATTTGAACTAAGGTGTTAATGATTGGTGACTACAGAGAAAAATCCCCCCTAACCAAAAATAGCACTTCCAGTGGCCTTCCACTGTACCTAAAATTCCAGACATTTTTCACCCCTTTGTTTTGCAGCATTGAAAGCAGGCAGCTATTAAAATGCAAATGTTAAGCTATTATCAGCTACAAACAACCCAGGGCAGATTAATTTCTCTTTCCCTAGCCCAGAGCAGAACCCTGAAAGGACATACTTTGAAAGACTGGAGGAATATCTCCCAGCTTTCATGCCTGTGGAGTACTTGGATGGAGTCACCTAGGCTTCTAGTTAGTAGAATGAAGACATTGAATACCTAAGAAGGGAGCAGTTGAAAGAATGGAGAAGGGTACGCTCAGCAAAACTTTCCTCCTGTGGACCAACAACCAATAAAGTGAGTTTTCTTCCTCAAAAAGTCTTCCTGCCTGACACTGAGACCTACCTTCACCTTGCCCCAAACCAGTCCATCATGGTACTGGTCCTACAGTTGTGGCACCTCTTTCCAAACCTTGCTTGCTTCACAGTTTTCTTCACCGTGATTTTAATGTGTACCAGGAAAAAATACAAAAACAAATCTTTCGAGTTCAAAAGAATTCAATATGGAAAGACTATGTAGAATAAAGTAAGATTGCCAAAGTAAAAGATAATAGGTTTAAAAAAGCAAAATCAAAATAAAATTTCTCTGCTTGGCATGCAAGACTCACCTTACCTGCTAAATTTGACCCCACAAAATGAAAAGAAAAGCCAATTCTTATATCAAATAAAATTCAACTCTAAGGGTGAAAGAGAATGTTTGCAAAATTCAACAGGAAAAATTTCAAAATTTCTTCTGAAATTATTAAAGTAGAATAGGTAGAAAGAGCACTGGATTTTGCAGATATCTCCACTTGGAACCCTTAGTTATACTTTGTCCCTGCTACTGACCCTATCACCTTTGTCTACAATCCAGTCAGCCATAGCCATGGCCAAATCTATCTTGTGCACCTCAATATTACCATTGATAAGGAGCCCCTGGGTCAAGTTACTTTTGAGCTCTTTGGAAACAAGATTCCAAACACTATATATACACAATACATATATGTTTCCAAGCTCTAAGCACTGGAAAGGGGGAACTTAGCTACAAAAGATCCTGTTTTCATCAAATCATTCCTGGGTTCGTGTGCCAGGATGATGACTTCATAAAGCATAATGGTATTGGTGACAAGTCCATTGATGAGGAGGAATTTGCTGATGAGAACTTCGTCCTGAAGCACACTGCTTCTGGCATCTTGTCCATGGTACATGCTGAGCCCAACACAAATAGCTCCTAGTTTTTTCATCTACTGCTATGACTGATTAGTTGGTTGGTAGTTATAGTCTTCAGTCAGGTGAAAGAAAGCATGAACATTATGGAAGCTATGGAGCTCTTCAGATTCCATGATGATAAGACCAGTAAGCACTCATACGTTGTTTGTTTTTTGGCTTTATTTTGTTTGTCTTAACCACCAAACCATTCCTCTGTAACTGGGGAGAATACCCCCAGACCTCAAGTGCTCTCATGCCCTGTAATTCTTGGGTTCTCACTTACTACAATTCTCTCTGGATTTCATTTCCTGTTTCCTTTCATAAGTCTGGCTGGATTGCAGAATTAAGTTTATGATTGTGAAATAAAAAATAAACTACACAGAAAAAGAAAAGATAAAAGAGCACTGGATTTGGAGTTATTGAACATAAATTCAAGTCTTGGATCAATAATTTAGTAGTTTGTGTATCAATGGGCAAGTCACATGATCTCTATAAGTTTCAAATTTCTCATCTGTAATTTAGTGGTGATAATACTTTTATGATGAATTCTTTGTAAACCTTAGATTGACTTACTAATTTTCCAATTGGACTTTTTAATAAGTTTACCAATCCTTTATGATTTGTGCTAATAAACTCAAAAAGAGATAACAATAACCTTAAATGCTAAAATAACAAACTTATTCAGGAACACATACTAAGAATTCACATACAAACTAATGGTCATACACTTACTCTTTCTTCCCAGGTCCAAATTTCTCCTAGCTTTACTCTCTTGTCTGTCAGTAGCCAGAAAGCTAACTGGATAGAAGGGAAGATGATGCCAAGTTGGTCTGAATAATCATCATTCAGATATATAATAGTTAAGTAGGTGAAATATTTATGTGGGATATTGGCAGTTATTTCTGTTCAAAAGCTGACTGATATGAAAAAGATATGCACCCTGTAGCACAGAATTGGGAACAGGGGGAGCTTCCCAGAATAGGGCTTCCCTAATTCTGGGTTGATGTGGACTAGGTTCAGTACTGGGAATGCCTGACCCTGAAGAGAATCAGGCTTTGCTCATAATCTTTGGCTCATTGCACCCCATTCTAGAGTTCTGGAGGAAAATACCTCAAACAAAGCTTAGGTATGGCTAAGAGTCTCTTCTAGAAAAAGTACTCAACATAGATATCAGGTATCGAACAGTTATTTCCTCCACCACACAGAAATGCTTGAAACACAAGTCATAACAAAGACTTAAAACATGAAACAGTAACCCATCACTTATACCATAATCTCCTGAGAAATAAAGACAACTTTGTAGGAACTAAAGCAATATTTCTCTCTCTCCTGTCACCTGTGTTATCTGCCTGCCTGTGTGCAAGACCATTTCAGATTTTTCGCATCTCAGATATCAAATGGCTACCCTGAGTGATCTATATGCAAATTATAAAGATACAAAACTGAGAGTGGCCCATTTGCAATCTGAAAAAAAAAAATTAAAGTGTTTAATTTCTCAATTCTTTTATGTGGTATGTAGGAATTCTTGAATTAACTTGGTGGAATTATAGGGCAACTGGCCATTGCCTGACTGAAGGATCATCTGTGCTTGTGCTAGCCTTTAAACATTAAAACAGCTATGAGGAAAGCCAGTTGAGAGAGTCATCCCTCCATTGAGAGTCGGTTGAGAAAGTCAGTTGTGGAGTCAAGTTGAGCTCCAGAGAGGAACAAGTCCAGGTTTATTTGTTTGTTTGCGGCTTCCAGAGGGTTTATTAGTTAAAGAGCAAAAACAGCACATTCAAGCCACTTTGAGTCAAGATGGCACAGCAGCCTCTGCACCTCCCAGCCTATCTCTCTCTCCC
This sequence comes from Vombatus ursinus, assembly GCF_900497805.2. Classification (NCBI taxonomy): domain Eukaryota; kingdom Metazoa; phylum Chordata; class Mammalia; order Diprotodontia; family Vombatidae; genus Vombatus; species Vombatus ursinus. Next base: position 34,295,035 of record NW_020954557.1, on the reverse strand, counting down.
ACCTCCTGGGGCAACCTGGCCTGTCTTAAGGCACATGATAGAAGATTGACCAAGGAAAGTTTCAGGCTGACCTCCAGGCCTCACTCCTCATCCCTTTCACCAAGATCCTGGCAAGGATGAAACGCTCTATTTGGCTCCTCCTGCCTCCATGGAGCAGAGGAAGAATTGGAGGCAACCTCTTCAGAGCTGTCTAAATGCTCTAAGGACAACAGTGTTAGGTAAAAAGAGAAGGGGAGATTGCTCAGCCCATAGTTTAACCAGAGCCTTAGTGTAAGGCACTTGATGATGAGTGTATTACTTAAAACCTTGATCCACACAACTGGGTAGAGAGGAGGGAACTTGGTTGAGGAGCTCCCTGTCCTTTGACCCAGCTCCCAGGAGTCACCACTCACTCAGGGGCAGCTAGATGATGCAGTGGATAGAGCATTGGCTCTGGATTCAATTTTATGGAGTTCAAATTTGACCTCAGACACATACTAGCTGTGTGACCTTGGGCAAGTCACTTCACCCTATTTCCTCGCAAATAAAAAAAAAAGAATCACTCACTCATTGGGACCTGAAGGTAGTGGTGTGGGGAGAGGAGAGAGAAAGGGAACTTGAGTCCTCCACAGTCCTACTTTATGTCCTTCTCCAGAGGAATTAATGCTTTTGCTTAAGCAGCTCCAAAAAGACAGATAATACAGATAAAATTTTGAAACAGAGTTCACTCTTTCTATCTTAAAGTGGACAGCTCCCCCAAAGACATTCAGAGTAGAAGTAGCAGAATAGAAGAATCCAGAGGTGTATCCAAATTGAGTCACCTGTACCTCTCCTAGCTCAGGGACAGAGTTTCCTAGGAACAGCATCCGTCCCACCTGATAGCTGATTTGACTTAGGAAGGCTAATATATCTAGATCCTCCATGGAGGGGGAGACTTCTAGCCTGAAGGCCCGTGGAGGGGCAAAATGGGCTCGGGGCTGCTGGGACCAGGTGGGTGACTGACTTGGAATACTCCATGAGCCTGAGATCCTCTAACTACCCAAAGCCCTCCAAGGTCCCCAATGTTCCCTGATTCAGCAGCTGTTGTAATTCAGAATTACTGGAACTGACAAGTTGGTGTATATACTATCTGGATAATCCAGTGATCCAGTCAGATTTCCATCCGTTTTAAACTGTGGACCCAAAGGGCTTCTGATAGTGTACCCTCCCCAGCCAAGGAAATTTGTCACACTATCAGAAGTTAAAGTCATGGGTAGGGTTGGATCCAGGAAAAAGCTAGGGTCAGGGGCCAGCTGAAACCTAGCCAGAAGTAAAAACCATGGGAGAAAATTCCTTCAGGTTTGATGGTACTGAGGGAAAATGTTTAGGGTTTAAGGCTCACTGCCTCAGGAAGGCAGATCAGAGAAGACAAATGGTTTGAGAGAAAAGGTTATAGTGGCCAGGGGTGGGGGGAGTTTTGGGCTATGACTTGAAGAGTGTGGATCCAGAGTACTCAGGGACAGTCAATGATGGGAGTAGAGGTGGGGGATGGGATAGCTTGTGGGTGCCAGTTGTGTGGATAACAACTCGTGTTGTGACTTGGAATTTTAAGTCCTTTCAACTATATCATACTCCTGATATCATCTCCATTGAGAAGTTGTTGCAAAAATCACTTCCTACTGGACACCCAGTGCCCAAATTTGAGGAATCTCAACCTCTCTAGCTCATGAAGTAGTCTCCAGGACTGGAAATGACTTTCAGAATTTCTGTTGGTCACCTGTGCCTAGAGGAAGAAACACTAAACAAAAGGGGTATCCAGGGACTTGGGGGCCAGACTCAGATTCCCTCAGGCAAGCACATGTTCTCACTGCCATGGGTAGGTAGTCACTCTTGTTGCAAGAGGGAGGGAAGAGAAATTCCCTCTTTCCCTCACTGGAAGTCTAAAGGAGAGCTGGCAGCATCCCAATCAACATTCTCAAAAGAACAAGTTTTTCTGCTCATTCCCTTATATAGACTACTGAGGGGGTGGCTCTTTCTGGCTCAGTGTTCAGTCCTCTTTGGCACAGTCCCCAGTCATGGTCACATGTAAAGATAAACCATTTGCTGCTGGTTATGCATAACTTTTAGTGAAGGGCCAGAAAATGTGTCTCTCCCCATAGAAGCAAAGTACACATGCCCAGTTCAATGGTCTGTGCTCCCCAGTCCATTAGATTAGGAAATTCCTCTAATTATCCATGTTATATAAATACTAAGTAAAAATCCAGTGGAAAAAGTAGGTAAATGGAGTGAAAGTTAATGCCCCCAACATTACCTGTCCCATAATTCCATCTTATCACAGTTAATCTGTGGTGAAACTAATTATATCAGCCACCCTAAGGTTAAAGAGAAAAATCAATGAGGTACATAGACTCAAATATCTAAAGCTATAAGGGACATCAGAGGTCATCTAGCCTAAGCCCCTAATTTTACAGATAAGGAAACTAGGTTCTAGGAGGGTAAGTGATTTTCCATGGTCACAAAGGTCATAAATATCAGAGGCAAGATTTGATCGCCAGTCCTCTGAAAGGCCAATGTTCTTTCCACCATACTTCAATGCTTCCCAGCATAGTGCTTGGGATTCAGAATTGAAAAGAGGTGGATTGAGTGAATGCTGGAAACTTTCCAATTGGCAAGTTGTAGCTATGTTGGTTGGAAGAGGAGAGATGGAAAGAAGAGGGTATGAAGAAGGCAGGATATCAAATGAAAAAGAAAAGCAAAAGAAAAACTTGGATAGAGTTGGATTTTAGACCAGCCACTTAACTAAGAAGTCTGAGAAGCTGTCTTTTTTGTGTGTTCATATGTATGATAAACCAGCTAATTGGTTAGATCTCCCATCTTCATAGCATACTGTAAGAAGGGGGGCAGGGTATTTTATTTTTAACTGGGGGAAACACAGCACCACCCAGAGTCATTGGTTTCACCAAGATACAGAGGTATAATTTCAATCTGTCTTGGAGAGATGTATTTCTATCTGTATTTCCATCTCTCTTGGCGTACCAAGAGAGATGGAAATACAGAAATGATAAAGCAGGGAAAGGAGCAGAAGTAGAAAGAAAGCACAAAGAAACACACCCAAAAGAATTAAGTAAAAGAAAGAAAAAGATAAATTAATAGTAATGGAGAGAGAATTGTTAATACAGAAGATATTCAATGCATCCTTACTCCATGAATTTTCATTGACAATCTCCCAATCCTGTAATTCTTTTCCTCTCTGTATCTGCCTCTTCTCTTCCTTAACTTCCTTCAAGTCAATGCTAAAATGCCACCTTGGACAAGAAACCATTCCCAATTCTCTTTAATGTTAGTGCCTTCCCACTGAGACTACCCCCAAAGCCCCGAATTATCATGTATGTACATATATGTATGTGTGCATGCATGTGTATATATAGATATATATTGTTTGTACATAGTTGTTTGCATGCTGGGTCTCCCCCACCACCACCAGTAGATTGTAAGCTCCTTGAGAGCAAAGACTATTTTTCCTTTCTTTACATCTCCAGAGTTTAGCACAGTGCCTAGCACATCATAAACACCTAATAAATGCTTGTTGATTGACTGGCAAATAGCAGTCACTAAAAAAATGCTTCTTGACTTGATTTGACATGACTTGCAAACCAAACTGGTTTCAGCTTTTGGCTGGTTCCACTAGATATATTGTCTATTGCTTGGGCTATTGCCTTACAGAGCATTCAATATTCCCATCTGCTTTTCCGCTCCCCAAGATGGGGAGAAAAGGTCAGAGATAGGGTTTTCACCATCATAAATAAACAAGAAATAGGACAGATCTTCACTAAAACACTAACGAATAAGCATAAGGTAGGCATATCTTGTATTCTGTTCAAAGGGGCTTATTTACTGAAATACTGAAATAACTAGATCATTATCATCTTACCTATAAAGCCATCCAAAACCTCAGACCTTTATAATAAGGCTCTAATGCCTATATGAATAAAACATCTGGAAGCTTGGTAACTTGAAAGGTATTGATAAGTTCTTTCAACAAATATTTATTGAGCATTTACTATGTAAGAGCAACCATATGGCACTATGTGGGTGGAGGGAAGGCATGCAAAAGAGAGAGAAGACATGGAGACATGGTCCCTTCCCTTTAGATATCTTATAATTTAGCTGGAAAGGCATCTAGAGAACAATTACATAGCAACATGTAAGCAAATACCATAATAACGTAGTAAGGATTATAATTATGTTAAGGAAATGTGGACTTCAAGAAAGATTGAAGTAGTTTAGGGCAAGAAAGCTTTTGAAGAAGATCAATCTTAAATTCGATCTTAAATACAAATAGAGATTCCAATAATTAGGGAATGCTTGAACAAATTGTGGCATACGAATGCAGTGGAATAGTATTTTGCCATCACATATCAGTTGTCCTTCATACTTGAAGAGAATCAAAATTACATCATGATGTGAGGTCAAAATAAAGTGTGTCTGACTGTGGCTGATCAGACCAATACAAGCTTAGAAAGCTCTACCCCAGGTCAGGCACAAATACTCCATTTGAACATTTAGGATGGAGACGTCAAAATTTTCACATGTCATATTTCTTTTGAATTACTGCAATTGTACTTTGCTCATAGAACATAGTACCTTCTTTGATGTGCGTCCGTCATGGTGGACAGTCCTGTGCCAGTGTCTCTCACATCTCACAATTGATACCAAAGTTCTTCAGAGAGACTTTGAGAATGTACTTGTATAGCTTTCTCTGACCTCTGTGTGAACACTTGCCACAAAATAGTCTTTTAGGCAAACGTATGTTTGGCATTTGAACAACTTGGCCAGCCCATTGGAGTTGTGTTCTCTGCAGTAGGGTTTGATTGCTTGGCAGTAGGAATGATGAACATTAAGAATTTAGATACCTTAGGCTCAGATTCCTAAAATCTAGCCACTGCTCAGATTCTTATAATCTAGCCAATAGCTTACTAATATTCAGACTCATTAAGAGTCTGCCCAATATGACGGATGTTCTAATAAACCTTGTCTTTGACTGAAAAAAAAAAAGAATTTAGATACCTTAAACACAATGGAATCAACCATAGTTCTAGAGGACTCATGATAAAATGTTATCCACCTCCAGACAGACAGATGATGAACTCAGAGTGCAGAGTGCAGAGAAGCATATATATAGTGGAAAGAACACTAGCTATGGAGTCAGAGGACCTGGGTTCAAACCATTCCTCTGACTCTTACTACCTGTGTGACCTTGTTACTTACCTCCCTGGGCCACAGTTTATTCACACGTAAAAGGAAAATGTTGGACTTTCAGCTCTCCATCTAGGTTCCTATGACAGGGCAAACAGGATGGTGAAAAGTTTTGAGATCATTCCACATGAACATTGGTCGAAAGAATGGAAGCTGTTTATCCTGGAAAAGAAAGGAGTTCAGTGGGGATAGGAGTCAGGTGTGATAGCTAAATACTTAGAGTTGTGAAATCACAGAGGGATTCAAATTGTTCTTGGTCCCAGAAGACAGAACCAGGAGCAATGGACAGACACATGAGGCAGATTTGGGCCTGATGTAAGAAAAAACTTTATAACAATGAGAGCCTTCCAAAAGTGGAATGTAACGCTTTAAGAAGCACTTGGTTCCAAATCATTAAAGGTCTTCAAGCAAAACAGGATTAGCCACTTGTCAGGTAATATTGGAGAGGGAATTCTTTTCCAAGTATGGATTGGAGTAAGTGGTCACTAAGTTTTCTTCTAAAATTGAAATTCTGTAGGTCTCATTCCTCAAGCCAAATAAGTAATAGACACAATAAATACAGCAATGTAAATGAAGACAACATTATGCCAACAAAAAATACAAGGAACAGCACAGGTACCAGACGATTAAAGATAAAACACACATCCATCTTTTTTCTTAACCAAGGAAATGATGAATATAAAAAAGTGATGTGAGCTTTCTTCAATTGGATCTGCTCTGCTTCTGGGGAAAGTGCTTTGGGAGAAGATTATGTGTTTATTGAGATATCCCTGTTTTGTGGAAATGAAAATGTTAAATAACAATTTTTTAAACCACAGCAGGAGCAAATAAAACAAAAGTCAAGTAAATGCATATATATTCATTGAGACATGGAGGAAGAAAATTAGGTGCAAGGAACTTCACCAACCAGAGCCCATAAGCAGAAATGTACAAAATGTATATAGTGGCCTGGAAGGATACTCATCAGGCAGGAATAGAGGTGTGAGTGAGTGTGTGTGTGTGTGTGTGTGTGTGTGTGTGTGTGTATGTCTTCAGGAGGCATGGTCAAGAGATGAAATGGGACAGATACAGGAAGTCCCACTTAACAGACTCTGAATCCTAGAGAGGGAAATTTAATTGAATGACAAAATTTAATATCAAGGTGACCTGATGTAAAAGATATTTGGGAAAATTATTCTGGCTGCTGTAGACAATATAAACAAGCTTAATGAAGAGACTGTGGAAAAAGGGAGCCAAAAGTTGAAAAACTAAAGCTACAGTAAAGGGGCACTTTGCTAGCTTCTTTTACAAGGTCAGGGTCTCCTGTGCCACCATTTTCTTCAGCATTCCCTCTTAGAATTCCTAGCATTCTTCAAAGTTCAGTTCAAGCCGCCATTTCCTACAGGAAGCCTTTGCTTATCTCCCCAATCCCTCAGGTTTCAAGCATCTCTCCTCCACTGAAATTACCATGTTATGTATTTTGCATCTACTTATATGTGCCCATGTTGTTTCCCCAATAGAATGTATGCTCCTTTAAGGACAAGGGCTATTTCATTTTTTGTCTTTGTATTTCCAGTGCCCAGCACAGTTCCAGGCACATAGTAAACATTTTTAAAATGCATGTTGATTGAACAATCAATCTAAATCACAATTTAGCAGCCCAGCTTACCCAGTTGTTTTGAAGATAAAGAAGGTCAAGTGTATAGGACAGGGATGGGGAACCTGCAGCCTCAAGGCCACATGTGGCCCTCTAGGTCCTCAAGTGTGGCTCTTTGGCTGGATCCAAACTTCACAGAACAAATCCCCTTAATAAAAGGATTTGTTCTATAAAACTTGGACTCAGTCAAAAGGCTGCACCCAAGGACCTAGAAGGCCACATGTGGCCTTGAGGCCACAGGTTCCCCACCTCTGGTATAGGTGCATTTTGGACGAGGGGTGGAAGGGAAGCATGGATGGATAGATGGATAGATACATGCACTGTTAGATGGGAGACAGAAAATGTTTTGCTTATAAGAGATCAGGGTAATTCAGGATAAAAATATTCTTTAATTGGCTTCGTACCACATTGAAACTTTAATGCAGTCTCTTCATTCCTGATTTCTTGTTGAGACCTTCAGTGTATGTGCCATAAGATACAATTTGGAGCCTGAGGGTCCTTCTTTGATAAGGTGTTCTAAACACAGAGAAGGACATGTGATGATTGGTTTCTTCACTCCCAGGCAGTTTTGCCATTCAAAAATTGTCAGTTTATTATACCTCTAACTGCGAGATATTGTTTAATCATATTTTAAACCAAAATATGAAAAGGAGATGGTAACATGGCAATGTTGGATCAGAGGAAGATGTTATTGTTCTCAAATTAAATTACAGATTAAATGATAAAAGGATAAAACTAAGGCTGTGTTTAACTGTGTATTGCTATTGTATTATCAAAGTAATAAAAATCGCATATTTAGCACTCACAGTGTGAGAAGTGCTGTATAACACCCTTGAGAAAATGGCACATAAAACTGCCCTCAGAAAGTAAAATCTGTGGAAACTGTGTGTAAATATTTGAGATCAGAATTTGGTTTGAAGTATTAAGGAAAAGGAGTAAGATATTTAACATGAAATGGATGGCTTAGAGGCTTAATAGAAACAGATGGAGGGCAATTAAAGAGAATGCTAAGCATGAAACACTGTTACCCATAGTCCCTGATGGAGAAAAGCAGATGATGAAAGACTGTCAATGGGAAAATAAGGAGAAATAAGATCAAATCCTTCATCCCATGCCTTGGTCAATTTTTTTTATCCTGCATATGAAATTTAAAACATTTTAAGGTAGACATAGAGGATAGCTAAGAGTCAGACTCCACTTGCTACTCTAAGTACATATGAGATTATTTGTACTATTTTCTCTTCATTTTAATCCCTTCCCTAGTCTTGCGTTTCTTACCAAAGGTCAAGAACTTAAGGGAAGGGATCATGAAATTGTCACTCACAGTCATGCATGCCACCTGCCCTACATCACCAGTGCCTCTTTCCTCAGCCCCCCCCACCCACTCCCAGGCACACTCTTTCCAAAACATAGAAGCTCACGAAATGCTTGCTTCATGAAAATGGTACAATACCCGTCTAATTAATAGCCTCTCATCACTGCTTATCTCCTGCCCATTTATAAACACTGGGGATGGAGAGGCACGGGGACTGTATCCCCCATCCCCCACCCCGGGACATTCTCCACTTCCCCTTCTCCCTCCCCTTACACACTGTGTTAAGGATAGGAATCTCAGAGAAAGGCGGACAACTAGGCAAGGGAAATGCCATATTAAATAAAGCAGCAGTCTGTTATCACTAATTATCCCCCAGGCTGTAAAAAAGCGTTCATTCAAGACATCCCACCAAATGTATTCTGTGTGGTTTGGTATGTGGGGTGTGAGATCTGGTCCCTGGCTGTCTTTCTGACAGGCATGCAATGATATTTGAAGAAGAAAAATAGAACCTGGGTATGTTTGTAACACAGAGCACAGTGTTTACTGAGCAGAGTAGAATGGGGGATGGGGTGGAAGAGTTGGAGGCCTACTGATGGGGTAGGCAATACTTCCAGGGAGAGTGAATGAAAGCTAGCAGCAGAGCAGTACAAGCTAAAAAGCCCAGACTGAGTCTAATTTTTTCTCCAATTATTGTCAATTGTTTATTATAACACAGAGAGTCTCCACATTATAATATTATGGTTCTAAATATTTAGTTATATGTGTGGCAGTCTACAGTAGCATAATGCTCTTATCAGAACATAGTATTTCAATTTTTTTCCTAGTGTTTGATCCAGGCTTTCTATCTCCATGCCGTAGGCATGTTTGTATGACAGCTGGTTTTGTTCTCCTATAGAAAGAGTGTCACCTCAACAAAAGTGTAAAGAATTTTGTAAACAGTTTAAAAAGAATAAAATGCTTTGGAGGGGGGAGGGAAAGAACACTAACAGGTATTATAAGGTTGAAACACAGGTTTCTTATTCATAGCTTGAAATTCTGTCTCTTATTCCTATGTTAGAGGACATGCCCAAAGTTTTCCTTCCTGATTCCCTTCAACTACATGAGCTACCTCAGCACTTAAGGGATTGGAGATGATGAAGCCCTTGGGTGATTCTGGCTGGCCATGTGAAACTCAGAGGCGTTTGGGGAACAACGAAGCAATTCCCACTGAACAGGAAGAGATGATAACAAGAAAATGACTTGTTCTCAGTTATTTTCTTCTCTTCCTGCCTTTAAAGAATGTGAGTACCATTCAGCCTCATATTGGTGAGGGGTGGGCAGAAGGCTGGGAACAGAACTAGTTGCCCTTCCCTTTCTTGGTGGAGGTTCCCGTAGCAGACAGAACAGGAAGGGAACCAGGGGAAGCTGCCTCCTCTGCTTTGTTTCCTTGATTTATTACCTGTGTAACTATGGACAACTCAGGTAGCTTCTTTGGGCCTCATTTTCTTTATTTCTAAAAAGAAGAGGTTTGGACTAGATTGCCTCTTCCCTTCCAGTTTTGATCCATGAAGTTCTAGTGCAGACACACAGATCCAAATCTGTGTTGGGTACACAGAGAATGGGTTCTAGGTCTTCTCCAAGTCAGGTGAACTGGGCAAAGAAGATTAGGTTCAAACTTGTCCTAGTGCCCACCCCTGCAACAATTCCAGTAAGTGGGTAATGATGAGCAGCCATTAGTCTGATCAGATTATATATCACATATCACATATCGAATTATATTTTGAGCCCCAATACATTAGTGTGAATAAGGGAATGCTGAAAAAACTGAGGCCAGTCACTGAAAGCTCTCCCCCTCTCCTCCTCCCCTCATGTTACCCAGGTGCCTCTACTTCCCCTTCACTCCTGTCTTCCATAATAAGGTAACCCTTCTTGCCAAGGCAAATATCTCATTCCATCCAGTCTTCTCCAGCCAACTGTCTCTATCATTTCTATTCTCTCACTAATCAACCGTTCCTTGTCTACTGCTGCTTGCTTATTGACCATTGACATATCCCCCTTTTTCAAAAAACCCTCATCTGATTCACTCATCCCCTCTAGCTATTGTTGAATAGCTCTCCTATTTTTTTTGTGACTAAACTCCTTAAGAAGACCATCTAAAATAGATGCCTCCAATTCCTTTCCTCTCACCCTCTTCATTACTCTCTGTAGTCTGACTTCTTTCCTCATCATTCAAACAAAACTTTCTCTAAAGTTACTAATAATCTCTTAATTGCCGAGTGGAATGGTCTTTCCAAAATCATCATCCTTTTTTAAAAATATTTTAACATTCTTACTTAAAATTTCGAGTTCCAAATTCTGTCCCTCCCTCCCTGTGCTCCCTCCCCCTTCCCTGAGAAGATAAGCAGATATAGGTTATACATGTGCAATTATGTAAAACATCTCCATATTAGTCATTTTATACAATAAGAGCTGAATAAAAGAAAAAATGAAAGAAAGAAAATGAAAAATAGCATGCTTCAGTCTGTATTCAATCAATATGAGTTCTTTCTCTGAAGGCAGATAGTATACTTCATCATTAGTGCTTTGGGATTGTCTTGGATCATCGTATTGCTGAGAATAGCTGTCATTCACAGTTCATTATACAATATTGCTGTCATTGTGTACATTATTTTCCTGATCCTGTTCACTTCACTATACATCAGTTCACGTAAGTCTTTCCAAGTTTTTCTGAAATCATCCTGCTTGTCATTTTCTATAGCACAATAATATTCCACGTCAATTATGATTGGCATACCACAGCTTGTTTAGCCATTCCCCAAATGATGGGCATCCTTTTGATTTCCAATTCTTAACCATTACAAAAAGAGTTGCTATAAACATTTTTGTACAAATAGGTCCTTTTCCACTTTTTTGGATGTCTTTGGGATATAGACCTAGCAGTAGTATTGCTGGATCAAAGAGTATGCCCAATTTTACAGCCCTTTGGGCATAGTTAAAAATTGCTCTGCAGAATGGTTGGATCAGTTCACAATTCCACCAGCAGTGCATTAGTGTCCCAGTTTTCCCGCATCCTTTCCAACATCCAACATTTTCTTTTTTTGTCATATTAGCCACTCTGATAGGTGAGAGGTGGTGCCTCAGAGTTGTTTTAATTTGCATTTCTCTGATCAATAGTGATTTGGAGCATTTTTTTTTCATATGACTATAGATAGCTTTGATTTCTTTATCTGAAAATTGACTATTCGTATTCTTTGACCATTTATCAATTGGGGAATGACCTGTATTCCAATAGATTTGACTCAGTTCTCCATATGTTTAAGAGATGAGGCCTTTATCAGAGATACTTGCAGCAAAATTTTCCCCCAGTTTTCTGCTATCCTTATAGTTTTGGTTGTATAAGTTTTTTTTATGCAAAAACTTTTTAATTTTATATAATCAAAATTATCTATTTTACATTTTGTGATACTTTCTGTAACTTCTTTGGTTAGTTTCCTGCCATTCTTCAAACAACATGCTATATCTCCCAACTCTGGGAATTTTCAATGACTGTCCTTAAAGCCTGGAATGCTCTGTCTCCTCATCTTTGCCTCTTGGTTTCCTAGCTTCCTTCAAGTCCCAGCTAAAGTTTTGCCTTCTATAAGAAGGCTTTTCTGATCTCCCTGAATTCAAGTGCCTTCCATCTGTCGAATATTTCTAATTTATCTTGTATTTACCTTGTTTGCACATAGTTGTTTGCATGTCATTTCCTTACTTAGTGAGCTTCTTGAGAGTAAAGACTGTCTTTTGCTTTTCTTAGTATACCTAGTGCTTAGCACAATGGTTGATATATATTAAGTGCTTATAATTGTTGACTGACTGACTTAGAATGTGGAGGACTCAGAGTAGGGAGAGTTTCTGATGAATAAGTGTGGTGTTTGGGTCTATAAAAGACAATATCTTCCAGACCAGCGCTCAATGTATTGCTAATTTACGTAATTTAACATATATCATGATACTCACAAGCTTGATAACTCAGTCACTCTGTCCCATACACACTCATTGAAACTTCTCTCTCTTCTCTCTTTCTCTACTACTTACCACTCATTGAATCTAATAATGCTGTTTTCTCCCAACACAGAGTCTCACACATTCTGCACAACCACTAACTCTACGCCCATTCTCCTTTTTCCTTCTCATACTCAGGGTCCCTTCTAATTATACAAAACTATCTCCAATCTTAAGACTACTTCCTGACAATTTTAAATCAATGCCTAGGGAAACTCAAACTTCTCTTGCAGTCTGAGGTACAGAATTTTTTCAATTTCTTATAGCATTCTGAAGACCTGACAGAGATATGCATAATACTTTTGTGAGGAATTACTTTTCATTTACCCAAAATTGTTTTCAAAAAGTTTTATTAATTTTTTCCCAAAAACAAAACAAAACATCAGAGACATTTCAAGATATATGATTCCCCACCTTTTTTTCTTACTCCCAGGGGCCCTTTTCTTGTGACAAAGAAAAAAAAAGTTAAGGAAACCAACCAATGCAGCAATCATGTCTGACACCATATACAATATTCCAAACCCATAATCCATTACCTCTTTAACAAAGGAAGGGAAATGTATTAACTTGCATCTTCTCATGCCAACCTTGGTTATTATAATTACAGTCTTGAACTTTGCTTTATTATTCCTATTTGTTCAAATTGTTGTAGTCTAGATAGACAGACAGACAGATAGATGGACAGATAGATAGATGATAGATAGATAGATTGATTGATTATAGGTTTATATCTATGTAGAGCTATTTATCTATATCATCTGTATTTATATCTATTTCCCCCTGATTCTGTTGTCTTCATTCTGTAATAGTTCATCTAAACCTTCCCACTTTTCTCAGAATTCCTCAAATTCATAATTTTTATGGTATAATAATGTTATATTATGATTCAAGGGCAGCTAGGTGACACAGTGGATAGAACAAAAGGCCTAAAGTCAGGAAGACTCATCTTCCTGAGTTCAAATCTAGCCTTAGACACTTACTAGCTGTATGAACCTAGGCAAGTCGCTTAATCCAGTTGACCTTAGTTACCTCATCTGTCAAATGAGCTGGAAAAGGAAATAGCAAACCACTCCACTATCTTTGCCAAGAAAAACAGAAAGGGATAGTAAAGAGTCAAACACAATACAAGTAACTGAACAACAATATTATAATTCATCTTATATATTTTTCTTAATTATTCTCCAGTCAATGACTACCCATTTTGTTGTGAGTTCTATGCAACTACAAAAAAGCATTGCTATTAATGTTTTCATTAATATGGAACCTGTCTTTGACCTCATTGTGTATATACCTAGCAGTAAGATTTCTAGATCAAATAGTTTGAAGAGTTAGTCACTTTTCCCACATAATTCAAAATTATTTTTCGAAATAGTTGCACAAGTTCATAGCTCTGCCAATACTGTGTGTGTATGTTTGCTTTCCTTCTCCAATTCTCATTTTTTATCATTTTACCAATTTTCTAGATATGAGACAAATCTCAGAATTATTTTCATTTTCATTTCTCTTATAAGTGATTCAGAGCAATCTTTCATATGGTTATTAATAGCTCATAATTCTTTTGAGATTTGTTTTTTCATAATCCTTGAATACTTATATATTTAATGCAAAGATTTTTTTCTCATTGAAGTTTTTTATTGTCTTTGATGTCTGGATTTTGTTTGTACACAAGCTTTACCATTTTATATAATTAAATACTTTATCTCTTCTGATCTCTGCCTCTTATTTGAGTGTACATTCAGCCCTTGGCCATAGTTGTGAAAGATGCCTTCTTTCATTTTGGTCTAATTTTAAAAAATATATTATTATGACATTTATACCACATGCCCATTTGGAACTTTTTATGATATATGACATAAGATGCAGATCTGGTCTAAACCTACTTTTTATCAAATTGCTTTCTAATTTTTGTTGAATTTCTTATCAAATGGAGAGTCTTCCCTTAGTGTTTCATATTCTTGGACTTATTGAACAATGGGCTACTAAGTGGAATTGCTCTGATTTTCATTTACATAGTCTACTATACTCATTTGCCTTGTTGTAAATCAGTGCCAACATTTGCAATACTTACTTTACAATATAGTTTGAGGTCTAGAAAAGTTATCTACCTTTTTTCCTTCATTTTTTTCCATTATTTTCCTTACGATTCTGAACTTTTTAACAAAAATGAAAATAGCTAACACTTATTTAGCAACTTGAAATTTTTGAAGTAGTCTACTTATTTTATCTCTCTTGATGTTCATAACAATCCTGGAATATGGATGTTATTTTTACATCCAATCTTACAGATGAGGAAATTGAAGTTGAGAATTTAAGTGACTTGCCCAGGGTCACAAAGCTAGGAAATATCTGAGGCAGGAGTAGAACTCAAGTCTTTCTGACTCCACTTCAAGTGCTCCATGTATTGTACCACCTATCTCCCTCAAAGCGTAACCCGAGGTTGTTGAGAAGTTAAGTGACTTGCAAATTAAGTGACACAGCAAGTATGTTTCAGAGGCTATTTCCCTGACTTCAAGGCTAGCCTCCTATGTTGTGCTCCCTCTCTTATGCATAAACATAAATATCAATTTTGTTCAGTTGTATGCAACTCTTCATGACCCCTTGTGGGGTTTTCTTGGCAAAGACACTGGAGTGGTTTGCCATTTCCTTCTCTAACTTATTTTACAGATGAGGAAACTGAGGCAAAAAGAGCCAAATGACTTGCCCAGGGTCACACAGCTAGTAACATGTTTGAGGCCAGATTTGGAAGATGAGTCTTCCTGATTCCAGGCACAGTGCTTTATTCATTTCATCACCTAGCTGCCCTATAAACATCCATACATATCAGCATATAAGCTCCTTGAAAACAGTATCTTTATCTCACCTGTGTCCTTTGTGCATAGCATAGTTCCATATAGTAGCCAATTAGTAAATGCTTATTGATTTGAATATACAAACATTCTTATACTTGTAAATTTAAAGTGCTAAACCAAAAGTACTACTACTACTACTACTACTACTACTACTACTACTACTGCTACCACTACTACTACTACTACTACTGCTACTGCTACTGCTACTGCTACTACAAACATCATAGGAAGAGACAGAGTGGTACAAATGCAAGATTTGTAATCAAAGTATCTGGACTCAGAATCTGGCTCTGCTACTCAGAAATGTGACCCTGGATGAGTCACTTCTCCTCTCTAGGATGCAATTTCCTCATTTGTAAAACAAAGGGGTTCGACTAGATGATCTGTGAGGTCCCTTCTAGTTCTAAATCTTTTAAACTTCTCTGGAACACAAACCATATACTATAGTTTTTTTTTTTACTAATATTTATTTGGTAAGAGAGCTAAGGATCATTATTTAAAATGTAACAGACAATACTTCTTTAAAAAATTCTAGAATAATAAGAACTTAAACTTGGAACGGAACTTAGAAGTTATCAAGTCCAACTCCAAAGCAGAAATCTCTTCAATGGCATCACTGTTTATCGTCTAGATTCTACATGAGTGCCTGAAGTGATAGGGAACATGCCTTTCCACAAGACATACCATTTCATTGTTGGACATCTCTAGTTGTCAGAAAGTATTTTCTCATAGTATGCTAAAACATGCTTCCCTGTAGCTACCATCTTGGTCTTAGTTCATCTGTCTGGAGTGATACAGAATAAGTCTAATTTTCCTTCCATATGACCATGGTGTAGTGAGAGCATTCAGGTCGGAAGTGTGGATTTGTACTCTGACTCTGATGTAACTTGTGTAATCTTCATCAAATCACTTCATTTCTCTGGGCTTCGGTTTTTCCATCTTTAAAACAAGAGGTTTAGCCTCTAATAATCTATAACTACATAGTCTGTTACAACTTAATTCCTCCCAGTCCTCTCTTTTTCAGGACAAAAAACACTAATTTCTTCAATTGTCTTTTGTAGAACATGAATTCCAGCTTCCTTAACCTCCTAGTCACCCTGATAGAGTCACACAATTACAGAGGCAGGTGTGACCTCAAAAGCTATTTAATCTAATACACACACACACAAATCCCCATTACAACATATCTAACCTCTCTTTGAAGATTGTCAGTCTTCAGTCCTTAAGACACTTTCTCACCTGTCCGTGGCCCTCTTAAACTGTGGCACACTGACTTAAACCCAATATTCTAAGGCCAGTCTGGCTAGTAAAGTGTAATGGGACTATTTGTTTCTATGATTTGGGTGTAATATTTTATTAATGCTGACTAAGGTTGTGTCAGTTTTTTAGTGACTACATTACACATCCAGTCTGTGTTTGATTAGAACATATAGTTCTTTTCACGTGAACTTTTGCTAATACAGTTCCCTCCCATCATAGATTTTTATTTTAAACCTAAGTAATAACTATTTGTGTGACCTTGGGAAAACCACTTAAGGAGGAAGTGAACTCTATTTCCTCATTTTTAAACTAAGGAGGCTGGATAAAATGATCCCTATGGTTGCTTCAAGCTCCATGATCCTATTCTCTAACCTTCTACACACAGAGTTTACATTTGTTCCACTTATGTTTCCCTTCTTATTTTTGATTTAGTATTTCAGCCTTGTCCACATCATTTAAATCTTGATTCTGCCATCAATCATATTAGCTATACCTCCCAATTTTGTATCCAATCCAAATGTATAAAGCAAACTTTCTATGTCTTTATCTGAGTCATTGACAAAAATTTTCAACAGAAAAAGTCCAAGGACAGAGAAGCTTGTGGTAATTTGCTAGAGAACTCCCTCTGGGTTGACTCAGTGCCATTAATCAATACTTTGGGGGCATGGTTGACTTATTCTATGAAATAGTGGAAGCAACACAGACACCTACGAATGTAAGCCTCCCTGGAGTCTCAATAGATGGCAGGAAGAGCAGAAGAGCCCCTCCTTCCCTTTCCCTTACACTCTCTAGTTGACTATGAAAAAAGGACTTTGTAGTCACACCCATCAACTAAAGAAGTATTCACGTAAAGCCACCACTGCTTTGAGTATGGTTATCTAAACTAGCTTTGAACCCGTTTCATAACATTATTATCCTATCCATGTTTCATCAACTCTTCCACAAAGATTCGACGGGAGACTGTCAGATATTTTGCTAAGATGAGTATACTATCTCTATAGAACGTACTTGCTCTATCAATATAAGACTACTTGAGGGATCAGGACAGAATGGAAGAAGGGAAATGAAGTTAGTTTGGTATGACTGGCTCTTAAAGAAGTCATGGAGTAGCCAGGTGGCACAGTGGATAGAGCACTGGCCCTGAAGTCAGGAGGACCTGAATTCAAATACAGCCTTAGACCAAACACTTGACACTTACTAGCTGTGTGACCCTGGGCAAGTCACTTAACCCCAATTGCCTAAAAATAAAAAATTTAAAAATTAAGAAAAAAGAAGTCATGCTGATATCTGACTCTATTCTTTCCTAAATGCTTATGTAATTTCTGTTTGTAATGGGGACTAATCAGGGGGAACTTGATCATAATTCATTCCTCTGTTCAGTTGGGTGAGATTTTTGGGCAAGGACCTGTCTGAAGGAGGGCACCTTCCATGGAGCAAGACAAATGTTCCTGCTGAGAGCACCATTCTGATTGGCCCCCATGTTGTGATTGTTTGACTGAGGTCCAGAACAACAGATGTCAGAGAAACTATCCTACCATTTATAAGTGAACTAGAAAAGGGTTCCCTCCCTTTTACCACATTTTATTTTCAGTTTTCTCTTCCTCTGACTTCCAGACCTGAGTGAAGCAAGGAGTGAAAGGGAATTTCTCTCTGTCCTCCCCCTCCAAGAACTGAATATTATGACTTGAAGAAGGCTAACCCTATATTTGACCCTGTGAGTCTGAGAATAGAATTCCTAGACCTCAAGTTCTTGATTTCCTTCTTCTGTCTTTCCATTTCCTTTTCTGATGACATCTCAGAAATTGGCAATCCAGAAAAAAGACAGTTCCAACCCTGGCTTACCTCTTGTGTAATCCTGAGTTGGAGAAGTCCCAAGTTTGAGAGTCTGAGTCAGCTTCCTATTGTGAGATCTACTTGACTGTGCACTTCTTGGAGGAAGAATAAAGGCAGCACCAAGAGAATAACCTTTAAATTGGAGGACTAAAGCAATGTCATCAAGGGCAAAGAACTGTGGACCTTGTTAATCCTCCATGATGTTGCTGTGAGTTACCCAAATGGTGCAGGTCTGAGGTGATGTGAAGTATTCATTCAGCCCTTAGATCAAAAGGCTAGGTCTTCCACAGAAGCCTAATAAGTATAATGGGCTCTTAAGTATTTTGTGCCTCCTGTATTTGTTCATATGAATTTCATTGCATTTTATACATCTTCTGTAGAAATAAAACCTGACACATACCTCATACCCATATATTACATTGCATACCTTTGTGAGAGGGGATCCTATTATCTATATATGTGGATGGATTAGACATGACCCATACCTAAGCTTCACATTAAAATTTTCCCTGGAGTTTTTTACTCTGATGAAGGAAGAACCAAAGAAAGACACCAACTCCATTTGTATTTAGGTTCCCGAGGATGAACCTGATCCACGTGAACCAAGCAGTCCTTTGAAGGAACCATGGGCCACCAGTGATACCTTGGGCCCCATACAGGATGTAAGGAGTTGATTTCCACTTAATTCCAAATCCTTTTTGGGGAGCCCAACGCATCTTAAGAAAAGGCCTTTAAAATTTTTTTAAAAATAAATAAATAAAAGGAAAAAAAAGACCTTTAGATCTGGTAATTAAGGTCATTTATAACTTTGTATAGAACATTTTAATCTGAAAGATTGCAATCAGAAGCCAGACTGTAAGAGGGTTTAGAACCAAGTGATAGGAGAGGAAGTGTAAGTACAAATTATAGAAGACTTTCTTAAGGAGTTTAGCCACAAAAGGAAGGAAAGATATAGGACAATAACTAACAGAGCTGGGCACATCAAGTGAGAGTTCTTTTATGGTTGGGCAGACTGGGGGATATTTAATAGGCAGCAGTGAAGTAGACAGGAGAGAGAGAGACTTCAAAGATTAATGAGAGAGTAGGGATAATAGGGCAATCTGCTGCAGCAGATTGGATGAAGTGGGACCGAGGATACATGTAGAGGTTTATGCCTTGACAAGGAGAAGTGCCATGTCTTCATGTAAAACAAGTGTCTCAACCTTTTGCAGTCAGGTCTGGAACCCCATAACTTTACTAAAACTCCTCTCTCCCAAGTTACTAATTATGTCTTAGCTTCTAAATTCAATGACTTTCTCTTTGACCTCTCCAGATCTTTTGATACAATTGACTACCTATTCTTCCAGAATACTCTCTTATGCTTTGACTTCTGTAACAATATTCACTCTTTGTTTTCCTCCTATAAATGAATGAAAAAGCACTTATGTGCCAAATACTGTGTTAAGCATTGCGTGTGTTAGTGTGTGAGAAGACACTGTTTACTTTCAAGAAACATTGGGGGAGCTCTTTCTGGTCTCCATCTTCACCATGGCGGAAGCAGGACTAGCATGCCCAAGTCACCACCATGTAGCTGTTTGCACACAGGCTCTGCACAACCTCAAGGGGACGGGGCAGGAGACCATTTTGCCCCAGATCAAGGCCCATGTGGCATCCTTGGAGGGCATCGCTCCCAAGGACCAGGTCCTGCTTCTTGGTAGCTCCCCACTGGAGGATGAAGCCATCGTGGGGCAGTGCAGGATGGAGCCTCTGTCCACTCTGGAAGTGGCTGCTTAGATGCTAGGAGGTAAAGTCCATGACTCTTTGGCCTGAGCTGGAAAAGTAAGTGGTCAGACTCCCAAGGTGGCCAAGCAGGAGGAGGAGGAGAAAGAAGAAGAAGAAAAAGAAGAAGAAGACTGGGCATGCTAAGAGGAGGATTCAGTATAACCAACACTTTGGCAACGTAGTGCCCACCTTTGGCAAGAAGAAGGGCCCCAATGCCAACTCCTAATCCCCTGGTATTTTCTGTCTGTCCCCAATAAAGCTGCTAAGACTCTAAAAAAAAAAGAAAAGAAAGAAAGAAAGAAAAAGAAAAGGAAACATTAGGGGAGACAATATATATATATAGAAGTGAAATGGCCAAGCAGGTGTATTTTTGTTTGAAA
The DNA here is from genome assembly GCF_900497805.2 of Vombatus ursinus. NCBI lineage: Eukaryota > Metazoa > Chordata > Mammalia > Diprotodontia > Vombatidae > Vombatus > Vombatus ursinus. The sequence goes on along the minus strand of NW_020954557.1, from coordinate 34,274,764 downwards.
AATTTTAGGATTTGTGAGTGAAGTCATAGGAGAGTAGACCAACACATTTTCTCAAGAATCAATGGCAGTATTGAATTGATTATGGTCTCAGAACCAGAAAGTAGAGGGTGAAAAATAGGGGAAGGGTAAGTGTGTGGCTAGAGGACAACTTAAGAATATGGCCAAGTGGTAAATTAAACATGGCTGGAGTGTGCCTAAATATACTGGGCCACATGAGGCATTTGTGATGGGATGGTTGCTAGGGTTGGAATCACAGAACTAAAGGAGTTAAGTCCTCCAGGGTTTGTTTTCTGGCCCAGCATTGACAGCTGTGGAAAAAATGACTGATTAGCCAATTGACAGTTCCTTCCAAGTTCTAAAGACTTATTTGTTGGATCATCATCCATCTCTACCCCTAAAGATAGAGGCCTCCCCCCAAGCTCTGCTCTGGGCCCTCTTTTCTTTTCCTACCCTCTCTTTTGGTGTTTATATCAGTAACCATGGATTCAATTAGATGACCCCCAAATCACTGTATTCAGCTTTAATCTCTCCATATCACCAACTACTTACTCAATATCTCCATCCGGATACTTTAGCATCATCTCAAATGCAATATGTCAAAAAATGGAATTCATTGTGTTTACTCAAACCCCAGCCTTCCAACAAATTTCTTTATTTCTTTTGAACCCACCACTATCCTTTCAACCACCTAATTTCACAACAACCCTCTGAGTCATCCTTGGATTTCAATGCCAAACAATAAATTTTTCAAGCAGTCAGGAAAAAAGCCTTCAGCTATGAAGGAAAGTCAATTCAGATATACCAGGATTATTCTATATTTACAAGATATTAGAGATGAGATTTCTAAAAGGAAAAAAAATAACTTAAAGTGCACTAAAATAACATATCCTATAACACTAAACCTAATCACCAATGGAAAAAAAGATAAACTTTCAAAAAAAATGCATTCATTGTGCACATATTACACAGGTATTTGTTTTCTCTCATATTACAACATAAGTTCCTTGAGAGTAAGGATTGTGTGTGTGTGCGTGTGTGTGTGTGTTTTATATATTTGTATCCCCAGTGCATAACATGGTGCCAGGCACTAAGTAAATACTTAATAAATATTTGCTAATTGATTAATTGAAAAGAGAAGCATTTGAATAATTCCTGTAAAAGAAGTCTGATGTGAACAGATCACTTAACTAGTTTATATTCCAAAATAAGAGAAATACAAGACTGGTAAATAAGAACAATTATAAAGAAAAGACTAAACAACTAAATCAATATTGGCATTGTTTTAGAATATTGTTTTAAAAATAATTCAAATTGAGTGGTTAAAAATATTAAACAAAGAGGACCATCAAGGGGGAAAAAATACTTTAAAGGGCTAAAAATTTAAAGATAATTTAGACTCAGTCTAAGGGAATGAGGAAGAACCAAATTAAAATTACGTAGACTAAATGTCACACTGGCTTATAAATGAATCAATGTCTTTGTGGGGTAAAATACAGTGGAAGTTGTTTAAGGGAAGACAGGAGAGGAAAGAAATGAAAGAGCTGAAAATACACTACTTGTTCTGGACATGAAAAAGAAGGGATAATAATTTATTGGGCCGCTCAACAAGATTGAGGAGTCATGAGAGGGCTGGGTAAGAGCAGGCAATGGGAGAAGCTGGGAGAAGGAATTATAGGAGGCTAGACTTACCCTAAAAAGTTTAAAAAAAAAAAAGGATGCTGTTAAAGCAATTTTCCATTGAGAATCTCATAATAGGTTTCATCTGGGAAGAATGGAGACTAACTTGGCTGAAAAAAAGGTTGTATTTTCCATAATTGTATCACTCTCCAGGAGCAGGAGTGTATAGAAACATGGGGGGAACCGATGTAATAGGGAGAACCAACCCAGATTCAGAGGTAGGCCATACTGCTCTTTGCTCTTTGGATAGGGAGGTGCTTCTCTGTCCTGTGATGTGGAGAAATCTCTCTACCAATGCACATTAGCGACTTGATTATAACTTAAAAAATTAGAGCACTAAAAGTAACATGCCCACAGACACACAGCTAGTACATGTCACAGGCAGGCCTTGGACATAGGTCTTCTGGACTTCAAGACCAGCTCTCTATCCACTCTACCATGGTGTCTCTTAGAATTTGTTAAAGTGAATTCAAATCAAGAGACTTAACATTGTGGACATTTTGACACGTATGCCTTTCCATTGTAACCAGCAGGTGGTGATATCCGGCAAAGTTGGAAGTATAGGTAAAAAATGAAAATGAAAGGAAGGGGAACTCCCTCCTTGTCACCACCTTTGGAATAAGATCTTAATCTTTGCTGGCTCCCTCCATAAGTAAGCCCTGGGGGCATTCCTGACTCTCATACTCAAACCTCTGCTCTCTCTCCCTCACCTGAGGCCACCAGCTTCAAAGGGAAAAGAAACAATAGGTGAAAAGTGAAATTGTCTTAGGCTACTTGAGAAAAAATTTTGCCCAGACTGGCTCGGCATTCTAATGCCACCTCAATCTATTTAAACATGATGCAGTACTCTATATAAATGGTGTTGAATCAAATGGTTAGTCTCTAAATCCTTAAATCTCTAAAATTTAGGAGTTTAAAAGAAATATTAGGGCAGCTAGATGGTTCAAAGCGGTCCAGGCCTGGAATCAGGAAGACATCTTCCTGAGTTCAAATCTGACCTCAGACATTTACTAGCTAGGCAAGTCACTTAACCCTGTTTGCCTCAATTTCCTCATCTGTAAAATGAGACGGAGAAGGAAATGGCAACCCACTCCAGTAATTTTGCCAATAAAACCCCAAATGGGTCACGATGAGTCAGACACAACTGAAATGACTCAACAACAAAATTTATAAAATCATTCTCACTATTACAGCTCAGAGCCCCCAAGCTTGTATAAAAAAAGAACCCTAGCAATTTTTGATAGAGATTCAAACCTTTGTCCTATTTAGTTCTTTACCCTACAAGGCATTAAATTGCTCCCTCCATTGCATTCTCTCTTTTAACAATTGATAAGACATTAATCAGAAGAAGTAATGACTGTTGTGATTTTATACGAAAAAAGAAACAGTAATTAGAAACAGCTTAAAGAAAAAGAGAAATGTGGAAGTTAATTTCTCAGCAAGAAGAGGAAGAAGTTAAGCCTTCATTGGCTTTTCACAGATCACTAGAAGCAGCAACAATGAGTGAGTTTCAGTCTGTTTATTAGCCTGGCCACCAGAGATTTGTTGTTGTTTTGAAGTAAACAAAGGCTATGGCCACTGGAGCCAAGCTTGCAACTCTCAAACTCTAGACTCTGAACTTACATTGCAAAATATCTAGAGGAGCTTACAAGCAATGTACTGTTCCTGCCAAGCTTGCCCTTCACTCCCAAAACTGAAATAAAATCTCATGCCTAGCTACCTGAGTTCCATCTCCTCTCATTTGGTATATACATTCCCTCAAGAGTTTCCCTCCCAGGGCAGGGAGAAAATATTATTCCTCCTGGACTACAATTTCCAGAATTCACAAATCTAAGTTTCATAGATTTTCCTTGCCCTCAAGGAAGTTGGTCTGAATATCCAGTTACACTATGTTTAATGAAAATCCATTAAACAAATGAGAAAATTAACTGATGGGAGTGTTAAATGACGCTTAGCAATGCTTAGCCTGATAAACAGAAAGAAATATTGAAAATTCATAAACTGTGAGTTCTAATCCTAGCACTTTCACTAATTTATCATCAGGGCCTGAGTCAACTAGCCATCCTATGAGTTAGCTTTGTTCTTTTCCAAAACTCTATTATCTTCATCGATTTTATAATCTTCTTGATACCTAGAATGAGCTATGATGATGGTGGTGAGATAGGTGGAAAGTTTCTCTCCCTCTCTCTTCCTTTTTTCTCTCTCCCTCTTCCTTTTCCTGTCCCTCCCTCTCTGCCTTTTTCTTTTCAGGGTTATATAAATTCATAGGAAATAGAAATCTATAAGCCAATTGTTCAACCATAGCTTAAGTTTAAAGTCATTTTGTTATATTGTGGTTCAATGCCCCAAGCTTGTCAAAGATTTATTACTGACTTGGGTCCCAAGGATAACTTTGGTCAGATTTGCTCTAGCTCTCCTACCCTAAGAGAAGATAGGATATACAGGAAAAGTGCTATCATACTAAAAACAACAACAACAAAAAGCTGTCTTTTCCCAGAAATAATATCATATAGTAAATATCCACCCACAGAGCATTGAGTTGTTTTCTATTTTGGTAGGGCTGGCAGTCAATGTCACACCCTTTGATCCCTTGAAAGCATATAGGACTACAGGCTGCCATTCCATTGAAGGATGCTGTCATTATCTGTCAATTCACATTAGACAAGTATGGTATTTGGTAACAGTTTATCTCCTTTAAGGTGATTTAGTTATTTTCTACTGAGATTATGCTCAAGGATATCATTATTTTTGTCCTGTCGGTCCCATTATTTTTATTGTTAGAAAATGTTGTCATTCATTTTCGCTCATAACCCATCTCTCTGGGAAGAGATTGCGTTAATACTTCTGTGGGAGTTAAAAGCTTCTTTACTACATTGGGGGGACATTGAAATAAGAATTCTGCTCACACCACTTTGAAAATGCAATTACTAATGAATAAGAAAGATGTTATAAGATGAGCATCTTGAAAAAAAGTCAGTAATATTTTGTAAGTTGAGTTTTTAAGAAAAGAAAAACAAAAATCTCACAACTATTCAATTACAGTATATTGACACCTTAGATTACTGTATCAAGACTTAGAAACTGAGAGACATTCAGCTAATAGAAGCAATTTAAATGCCCTGCCTAGAACACAGAGTATAGCAGGTCCTTGATGCAGGCAGGTGTTGGTAAAATTTAAGAATATGAATATTTCTAAACTGTTGGACAAGTGAAACCATCTTATAGTCTTTTCTGTAGGAAGCATGCTAAAATGTAAAATTGTATAATGGCTAAAAAACTGGTTAGTTCTAAGGTGGTATCAAATAAGTGGTTGACAGAATAGAAGAATGTTCCTTCTGAATAAATTTACAACATGTAAGATAAAGTACAATCACTGATTATATTTTTCCACATTTGACGAATTTATTAATTACCATACATTTGAAAACTGTTACTCTTGTCCTTGATTTACTCTTGGTTCTACTGTTATCACTATTCCTGTTACCTTTTTTTATATTGTTTTTCAATTAACAAGCATTTATTTTCTCCTCTCACCCTCAATTAAAAAAAAAGAAAAAGAAAACCCTCATAACAAATATGCATAGCCAAACAAAATAAATGTCCACATTTTCCATGTCCAAAAACATATATTTCAATTTGTACCTGACTCCATTACCTCTCTTTCAGGAGATTGGTAGCATCTATCATTCTCTGTCCTCTGTAAACATGATTACTCATTGCAGTGATCCAAGATATTAAAGTTTTTCAAAGTTATTTGTCCTTATAATACTGATATTATTTAAGTTATTTCCTGGTTCTGCTTCCTTTATTCTGCATTAATTCATACAAGGCTCCCCAAGTTTTTCTAAAATAACTCTTTCATTATTTCTTATGGTAAAATAGTATTCCATTACATTCATATACCATAATTTGTTAGACACTCCCTAATTGATGGATACCTCCTTAGCTTCTGGTTCTTTGCCATCACACACACACACACACACACACACACACACACACACACACACAAAGACCTGCTTTTCCTCTTTTTTTTTTTGTCTAGTTGAAATATAGGACTACTATTGCTGAGTCAAAAAGGTATGAAAAGTTTAGTAACTTTTGGAGTGCAGATCCAAATTGCTTTGCATAATGGCTAGACCAATTAATAGCTCAATTTTTAAAAAATCATTATTTTACCAATTTTCTTGCAGCCCCTCCAGCATTTGTTATTTTCCTTTTTTGTCAGCTTTTCCACCTGATGAGTATGAGGGTGAAATTTCAGATGAAGAAAGGAAGGAAACATTTGTTAAGCCTCTACTAAGTGCCAGGCACTGTGTTAATTGCTTTACAAATATTATCTCATTTGATCCTCACAAGAACCCTGGGAGGTAAGTGTTATTTATTATCCCATGTTACAAGCTAAAGAAACTGAAACAGGCAGGCTAAACAACCACACAACTACTAAGTGACTGAGGCTAGATTTGAACTCAATTCTTCTTGATCCAAGCACAGCACTCTATCTAATGCACCAGGTAGATTGTTGCCTCAAGTAGATTTTCTCATTGTTGCCTCAGGTAGGTTTTCTCTTTTGCAGTTCTCTAATCATTAGTGATTCGAAATATTTTTTTTTCCCCACTTGGTAATTGACAGTTTTTTTTTTCACTTGAGAACTGTCTCTTCATGACTTCTGAGGATATATTGGTGGAGGAATGGCTTTTATTCTTATAAATTAAATTAATTCCTTAGATATCTTGGAAATGAAACTTTTATCAGAGAAATGTATTACAAAGATATTTTTAACTGTTTCTTTTCTGACATTAACTGGATTTTCTTTTGGCAAAACTCTTTTAATTTTATATCTCTTTTTTTTGCCTTTTAAAATCTATTTATAAGAACCAAGACGGTATATTAGAGGCAGCCACCCGGCTGAACTCTCACAACATTTTCCTCCAAACATCTTCAAAACAATGCCTCAAATCAAACAAAGCCAGCAAAAGGTCAAAGTGAGACATTTTTGCAGCCTAAGAAAACTTGAGAGGTCCTTAGAAGACGTTTGTGGCAGAGGGGGTAGAAACTTGTCTGGAGCCCAGACACACAGTGGCAGCAGCAGCAGCTTCAGGAGCTCTCAGGCCAGACAGTAAATGAGGTTAAATAACTGATCAGAAAGAGATTATAGGGGAACCTTTGCTGATGCTGGGAATAGCTGGCACTGATTGGCTACTCTGTTGCCCATAAACAATTTTAAGTTGTAGTTCCAGGGTGGAAAGGAGCACTGGTGGTCCATCATAAGGGAGCAGGAGCCCTGGTCACAGTTCTAAAGCAGAGAGGAGCTTGTGGCTGCAAGAGATGAGGGGGCTTTCCTGGGTAAAAACCAGAGTGCAGACCAGGAGAACAGTGCAGGATCACACCACTTTAAAAGCATCAAAAACTTGCAGACATCCAGAACTAGCTCTGAAAAAGAGCATTACAAAAAAGCCTGAAGCTTGGCTCAGTGCCTTCCCACTCCTATGTGAGCAGAGCCCAACTTTAACATAAATTTCAAAGTCAAGAAATAGGCTAAAAAAAGAATACACAACAAAAAAAATTTCACTATAAAAATCTACTATTGTGGCAGAGAAGACCATGACAGAAATTTAAAAGAAGACAGCAATGTGAAAATGCTACCCAAAAAAGCCTTGAAGAAAATGCTAATTGGACCCAAACCCAACAAGGACTCCTAGAAGAGTTAAAGAGATAAGAGAAGGTAGAGGAAGAATTGGGAAAAGAAATGAGTGATACAAAAAATTATGAAAAGAGAATTAACCAGTTGGTAAAAGAGGCACAAAAAAAAAAAAAAATACTAAAGGAAATAATACATTAAAAAAAAAAAACCAGAATAGGCCAAATAGTAAAAAAGGCACAAAAATTCATCAAAGGAAAAAAAAACTCCTTAAAAAGCAGAATTGGCCAAATGGAAAAAGAGGTACAAAATCTCACTGAATAAAATAGTTTATCAGAAATTAGAATTGGGCAAATAGAAGCTAATGTCTCCATGAGATATTGAGAAATAATCAAAGTCAAAAGAATGAAAAAAAAAAGAAAGAAAACAACTGATTTGGAAAATAGATCAAGAAGGGCTAAATTAAGAATTATTGGACTATCTGAAATCCATGATCAAAAAAAAAAAAAGCCTAGACATCATATTTCAAGAAATTATCAGGGAAAACTGCCCTGATATCTTAGATCCAGAGGGTAAAACACAAATGGAAAGAATCCACCAATCACCTCCTGAAAGAGATCCCAAAATGAAAACTTCCGGGAATAATGTAGACAAATTCCAGAGATCTCAAGTCAAAGAAAAAATGCTTCAAGTAGTCAGAAAGAAGTAATTCAGATATCATGGAGACACAGTCAGGATCATACAACATTTAATGGCTTCTACATTACAGGAGCAGGAGGCTTGGAATATGAAATTCCAAAAGGCAGAAGAGCTAAGATTGCAACCAAGAATAACCTACCCAGCAAAACTGAATTTAATCCTTCAGGGGAAAAATAAATGTTTAATGAAATAAAGGACTTTCTAGCACTCCTGATGAAAAGACCAAAACTGAACAGAAAATTTGACATTCAAACAGAAAACTCAAGAGAACCATAAAAAGGTAAGCATGAAAGAGTAATCATAAGAGACTCAATAAAGATGATATATGTAACACCTAAGAACTTTAACATTATTAGGGTAGTTAAAAGGAGTTTACATAGACAGAGGGGATAGGTATGAATCAATTATATTGGCATGATCCTCAAAAAAATGAAGGGGTAAAAAAGAGGGATGCACTGGGAGAAGAGGGAAGGGAGAGATAGAATGGGGAAAATTTTCTAACACAAAAGAGGTGTTCAAGGAAGAGTTTTTACAATGGAGGGGAAATGAAATGGGAGGAGGGTGGCAGGCAATGCTTAAACCCCACTTTCATCTGAATTGGTTTAAAGAGTGAAGAAAATACACTCTTCATTGTATATAGAAATGTAATTTACCCAATAAAGAATATATTGGGAAGGGGGTAAAAGAAAGTTGGGAGGAGAAGGGATGATGAAAAGGAGGGCAGATTAAGGGAGGCAGTGGTTAGAAGCAAAATAGACTTTTAAGGAGGAAGAAGAGAGAGAGAGAAGAAGAAGAAGAAGAAGAAGAAGAAGAAGAAGAAGAAGAAGAAGAA
>NW_020954557.1:34238240-34265908 GCF_900497805.2 Vombatus ursinus | reverse complement strand
AAGAAGAAGAAGAAGAAGAAGAAGAAGAAGAAGAAGAAGAAGAAGAAAATGGGATAGAGGAAACCACACAATTAGTAATTATAACTCTGAATATGAAAGAGATGAACTTACCCATAAAATGCAAGTAGATAATAGAATGGATTGGAAGCCAGAATCCAACACTATGTTGTTTACAAGAGACACACTTGAAACAGAACTAAGTACACAGAGTTAAAATAAAGAACTGGACCAGAATCTAATATGTTTCAGCTGAAGTTTAAAAAAAAAAAAAAGGCAGAGGTAGCAATCATGATCATAAACAAAACAAAAGCAAAAATGGACTTAATTAAAAGACATAATCAGGGAAAACTACATTAAGCTAAAAGATACCAAAGATAATGAAATAATATCAAAATACTTTACAGCAAGTTTCTCTGACAAAGTCTTCATTTCTCAAACCTATACTAAGCATAGAACAGTGTCAAATATAAAAGTCATTCCCTAATTGATAAATGGCCAGTTTTCAGAAGAAGAAATAAAAATTATATATAGTCATATTTTAAAAATGCTCTAAATCACTACTAATTACAGAAATGTACATTAAAACAACTCTGAAGTACCACCTCACACCTATCAGAAATGCCAAATGCTGGAGGGAATAAGGAGAAAGGTACACAAATGAACTGCTGGTAGAGTAGTGAACTGGTCCAACCATTCAGGAAAATAATTTGGTACTATGCCCAAAGGGCTATAAAACTGTGCATACTCTTTGATCCAGAAATACTGCCACTACGTCTATATCCCAAAGGAGTCAAAGACAGAGGGAGAACACCTCTATGTACAAAAATATTTATAGCAGTTCTTTTTGTAGTGGCAAAGAATAGGAAATCAAGGGGATGTTCATCAATTGGGGAATGGTTGTTGTGACACATGGTTGTGATGGAGTATTACTGTACTATAAGAAATTACAAAGCAGAGTGGTTTCAGAAGAAAAAAAAGTAAGGCAAGAACTATATGAACTGATGCAAAGTGAAGTAAGAAGAACCAGCAGATCATTGTGAAGAATTAAGAGCAACATTATAATGATGATCAACTGTGAAAGACTTGGTGACTCTGATCAGTACAATGAGCCAAGAAAATTCCAAAGGACTCATGATGACAAAATGCAATGCACCTCCAGAGAGACAACTGATCAACTGAGTGCAACCTAAAGTATAATTTTCTCACTTTATTTTTCTTGCTTTTAAATATATATATATATATATATGGCTAATATGGAAGTGTTTTACATTATTTCACATGTATAATTGATATCAGATTGCTTGCCTTCTCAATGAGTGTGGGAGGGGGGTAGGAAGTAGAAAGAGAATTTGGAAGTAAAAATTTAAAAAGAAAAGAATGTTAAAAAAAATAATTTTTTTTTCTAAATCTGTTTGTATTTAACTAATGGTAGGAAATCAATCAAGGATTCTCTAGTTTAGAACCCTTGACTTCTAATAATTTTTAAAACTTTTCAATTATAAAAAGAACTATCAGCCTCAGTTTCCTCATCTGTAAAATGAGTGGTTTGGATTCAACTGCCTCTAAGGTCCCTTCCAGATCTAATTTTGTAATTCTATGATCTATAACCTATAACCATAATGTTCTACATTTTTAAAACTTTTTAAACTTTTTAAAAACTTTTTAAAACTTTTAAAGTTTTCTTAGTTTCTCCTTCACCTCCAGTTGTCTCTCTCTGAAACCATATCTTAGAGCAAATGGTTCCTGTGAATATATTTAAATATTTTAATAAAGTGTGATTTTGTCCATGAGGATACTCCCTCCACTAATGCAAATTACAACCCCTCTACAATACAGTATATAATCTTCAAAAGTTTCTATGACCACCAACAACAAAAAAAATCCCGACTGCAGTCAATCCAAACTTAGATAGGCAGGTCCTAATGTGACAAACAAGCAGTCTCATGCCAGACCCATAATTGGAGACTTTCTAGATTACCAAAATTTTTGTTCAATTAATATAGCTTTCATAAAACCAAGGTTACTGTGAGAAGACACTTCCAGCTCACCCCTTTGTAGATGTCAGAGGTCCACAGGTGTTAAAAAAAATTACACATTGTACATGTTTCCAACATATTTCTCATTTGTGCAGAATTTTTTTCCTCCTTAAAAAAATGCCACTTATTATCTGGGATGGCTCTCTGGGAGGGGCAAAGGGAGACTTGGGATAACTATGGTGATGTAAGAAACATAAGACATCAATAAAAACTTACTTAAAATAAAGATATAATAAAAAAACATATATGTTATATTTTTTAAAATAACACCAAGGTCACCTCCATGCCCTAATGAGAGACTGGAGCAGGACTTTAATAAGTGTAAGTCCCTTGACTATAAATGCAAGATATATTAACTCTCATCAACTATTGGTATTTTGGTTAATTATTTATGTAAAAACTTTTGCCTAAATCACTTTGCTATCTGATAGATCATGATAGAGACGCAGCAAGGTATAGGGAATGGAGAGCTGACCTCACTCAAGAAGACCTAGATTCAAGTCCCAGTTCTGATGTCTACTGGCTGTTTGACTCTGGACACATCATTTAAACTCACTTTTTTCAGCAAACTTTCTAAGATGATGAGCTGCAGAGCAGGTTTGAGGAACCTGCTCTGATAGGAGAGCCTTCCCCTCTGGAAGTTTCCTTCCAATGCAATCATTTTTGTTGGTGTTGTTGAGTCATTCCAATTGTGTCCTACCCTTTTTGACCCCATTTGGGGTTTTCTTGGCAAAGACACTGGAGTGGTTTACCATTTCCTTCTCCAGCTCATTTTACTGATGAGGAATTGAGGCAAACAGGGTTAAATGACTTGCCCAGGGTCACACAGCTGATAAGTGTCTAAACTCATGAAGCTGAATCTTCCTGATTCCAAGCCCAGTGCTCTATCCACTGTGCCACCTAGCTACCTCTGGGAAACAAAATGACACGTAGATCATATTGCATAATAGTCGCGCCCTGTTGTTTTTTTTTTCAGTCCAAAAATTGGTTTATAACCTTTTATCATTTGCATGGTATAATTCTGTTCATCATGCCACTTAAAAGTTAAATAGAGCAGCAACGTATTCACCAGTGACATATGGAGACGCATTAATCTCTTACATTGTTAGCCCGGAGCCTAGAATTCTCAGCTCATGCACATTGTCAGTATATTTCCGAAAGCCAACTTGCTGCAGTACCAGCGGTATTGTCACTCAACCCAATGGAGAGCTGTAGGTGCAAGGGGAGCAGGTGGGCAGGCAAAGCTGCCATGAGTAAGTCATGTGATATGGTAAGACTTGCATCTTCCCGCATTAGCTAAACTGTACAGTTCATCTGCCACTGATTCAGCTTAGTAATAAATTATTTTAAGTAATAGTGGCACAATTTTTAAAGCTTCACATAGTGATCACACCCACATAAAATCTGCAATGATTATGCGGTGAAATACAGTATCTGATTTCTGTTGTGTTGTTGTTCAGTTGTGTCAGTTGTGTCTGACTCTTTGTGACCCCATTTGGGGCTTTCTTGGCAGAGATACTGGAGTAATTGGCCATTTCCTTCTCTAGCTCATTTTACAGATCAGGAACTGAGGTAGAGTAAAGTGACTTGCCCAAGATCACACAACTAGTAAGTATCTGAGATAAGATTTGAACTCATTAAAATAAGTCTTCCAGATAGAGTTCAATGCTCTATCTACTTCACTACCTAGTTGTCCCTGCAATCACTGATCTGATCTTATTTAAATAAAAACAGAACCTGATTCTTTACCACTTTTTTCCATCCCAAGCCTTTGAGTTCTCACTAACTGATTGTTAAGTGGGAGGATTTAGAGGAAAACAGTAATTTGTCTACAATATTCTGGGCTGGTAGTAGACTGCCTTTAAAAAAAAAAAAGGAGTAGTGTAGGCTTCTTCTATCCGGGTTTCAGTTGCCTATCTGGGACAATGGCAATTGCCAATCCTAAAAAAAATTCATCCTGTTGTTCCTAAATATGCTAACTTTGTAGAATTCTTACATAAGTGATATACAGGCCTGATTTCCAATCCCAAAACCATTTATTGGGGACTGGGAAAAGCAATAGAAATGCAGTAAGGACAATTCACCTGGCATTATATAAGGGGTTTGCTTGCATGTGCAGATAGTCCTCAGCTAAGATTTCTACACAGCCACCATAGCTTAGCGGTTGCATGTCTCTTGGAGGCACCATCTGGTTGAGGGTCAAAATCAATTGTTACATAGAACAACAGTGCCTGGCCAAAAATCAAAAGAAAAAAAAGCTTAGCCAAGCTAAGTTTTTGTAACTGTCCTAATGGCCATGACAACATTCAATTTATTCTTTCAAATGTTATGCTTTGGGACAGCTAGGTGGTGCAGTGCATAGAGCTCCAGCCTTGGAGTCAGGAGGACCTGAGTTTAAATCTGGCCTCAGACACTTGACACTTAACTAGCTGTGTGACCCTGGGCAAGTCATTTAACCCTGATTGCCTCATCAAAAAGCAAAAAAAAAAAAAAGTTATGCTGTAACCATTAGTTGACATTTTGTGACCTATAGAGCAGACCTATCAAATCCACGAATGGCACAAGTCTTCAAGGGATGAAAGTTGGAAGATAGAATTGAAATTAAAGTAAGTCCAGAATGAGCTGAGGTTGGTTTTAAAGATAAGTACCAAAAAGTTGTGGGTAGGGGGGAAGGGGTCCTTTTAGCTATTTTGGAAGCAAGAAAAAGTGCAATGGATGATGATAACTGATGACATAGAAAAAGTATTCTGCTCTGTCTTCCAGAGACAGTAAAGCAAGTGGCCTCATAGACCAAGAAGAGCTGGGTTCAAGTCCTGCCTCTGACACATGCTGGTTGGGTGACCCCAACTTAACTTGTCAATACCTCAGGCGATTCCCTAACTTGATGAGTGGTTGATAAATTCCTGAACAGTTTTGGTAGAAGGAGTTTCCTTGCCCAGCAGTTCCCTATACCAATGGAATCATAGATTCAGTGTCCATCCATTTCTCTACCAAAGAGAATGATTTTTGAACTAGGAAGTGTAGAATTTTTTTAAAAAAAAGGTGAAAGAAAGTTGAAATCCATGATAAGTGAAGTGAGAGTGAGAGAGAGAGCCTACCTTCCCTAAGAGAGTTTTTCAGGAGACACAAACAAACAGTTCTCCAGAGTCCTAAAAGAGTAAGTGATGGTGACTGTTGACCTACTATCATTCATCTTACAAAGACTGTGAAGAACAGAAGAGATACCAGAGGACTAGAAAAGGAAAAATACCATGATTTTCAGAGAGGTGAGGACAGAATCTGCAAGTCCTGGGTTGGTGAGTTTCCCTTTGTGTCCTAGAAAAACTGTAGAATTTATTATGAAAGAACTGGTTAGTGAGTATTTAGAAGGATAAACAGTGACCACGCCAAATCAGCATAGCTTCATGGAGGTCGTGCCAGACTAACTTCATTTCCTAGTTTGGTAGATGATGGGTTTGTGTAGATTTCAACAATGCAAATTAATGAGTCAAATTAACAAGCACTTATTAAACCCTTACTACATGCCAGGCACTGTGCTAGCTAGGAATATAAATACAAGAAAAAATACAGTTTCCTGCCCACAATGAGTTTACGTTCTAATGGGAGAAGATAATCAATATATAAAAGAAAACTTAAGGGGGAAGGAGAAAGAGGTATGCAAGCTGGAGGAATGATAGAGAAAGTCCAAGTCTAAAAGTGAGAAGTTGAACCCAGAAAGGAATGATGACATGGCTGACCCTGGTGCTTTCTTTAAAATGTAGATTCTAAGATAAACCAACCTAGAAGAAGGGGTAGGAGGGATAAGTGAAAGATACTTCTGGTATACACAGAATGAACTTTGAGGTCGAGAAAGCTTCTGTGACAAGGTAGAAAAAGTCTGAAGAGCCAGCCTGAAGAAGAATGATGACAAGGCAGGCCTGGATGTTTTCCTTAAAATGGAAATATATTTGACAAAATCTCTCATGTCTCCTTGGGGATAAGATGAAGAGATGTGAGGTGGAGGGAAGTATAGTAGAGTGCCTTCAGAACTGGTTGAGTAGCCCGACCCTAAGTGTAGTCATTAATTGTTTGAAGTGAACTTGAAAAGGGGTCTCTAGTGTTGTGTCCCAAGGATCTGTGCTTGACCCATTTTAATCAATGGTTTGACTGAAGATATAGATGACCTGGTTACCAAATTTACTGATGATAGAAAGCTGAGACACCCTGAACAAGAGTCAGGGTCCAAAAAATCATAATGATGACTAATACTTAAATAGAACTTTGATTTGAAAAGCATGTTACAAATATTATCTCATTTGATCCTTGCAACAACCCTGTGAGACTAGTGCTAGTATTATCCTTCTTTTACAGAGGAAGAAATTGAGTCTGAGAGAGGTTAAGTGACTCACCTAGGATCACGCAGCTAGTGTTTGAGGAAGGATCCAAACTCATATTTTCCTGACTTCCAGTGCAGCCACCTACAGGCCTCAAAATCTAAAATGTAATGTAATAGGGATAAAATATATGGATATTTCAGGGAACTACTAGCTCAATATGAGTCAGCAGTGTCAAAAATGTGATCTTAAATAGCTCTAAAGAAATCATAATGTCAAGACACAACTCATCTTTTCCTCTAATCCCTCCTTCTCACCTCCTATCCTCCCTATTAATGTAGAAGGCAACACCATCTACTCTGTCCCTCAGGCTCCCAACCTAGGAATCATCCTGGATTCCTTATTGTCTCTCCCCCCACCACCATAACCAATCTGTGGTCAAGACCTGTCAATTTCACCTTTCCAACATCTCTCAAACATACACCCTTCACTCCAATAATCCTGCTGCCAGTCTAGGGCAGATAATCCTCATCACCTCAGACTATGCCTGCCTCAAGTTTCTCCCCACTCCAATCCATTCCCCATTCAGCCACTAAAGACATTTTCCCAAAATGCAAGTCTGATCATGTCACTCCCCTACTCAATAAAGTCCAATGGTTTCTTATTGCCTCCAGAAGCAAATACAAAATACTATATTTGGCATTCAAAGCCCTTCATAAGCTAGCCCTCTCCTACCTTTCCAGTCTTCTTACACAAGTATTCTTAGATCCAGTGACACTGGCCTCCTGGACGTTCCACAAATAAGACACATTCCATCTCTTGGATTCAGGCACTTCTCTGGCTGTTCCCTATGCCTGGAACACTTTCCCTCCTCTGCTCTGATTACTGACCTCCCTGACTTTCTTTAAATTCCAACTGAAATCCCACCTTCTACAGGACGCTTTCCCTAACTCTTTCTGATTTCCCTCTTTTAATTATTTCCTATATATTTGTTTGCATGTTGCCTCCCCTGTTAGGTTGAGGGTAGGGATTATCTTTTGCCTCTTTTTGTATCTCCAGTGCTCAGCATAGTTCCTGGCACATAATAGGCATTTAATAAATATTTCTTGAATTGAATTTTTAAAAAGAACACATAAAATAGTCTCCCTGCCTGTGCTTTTGTCAAACCACCTCTGCAATGTTGTGTTCAATTCTAGATGTTATGTTTTTAAAAAGGACATAGACAAAGTAGAAAGTGTGCAGAAACTGGTGGTGACTCAAATGACAGGAATTGGAGATCATGCCATATGCTGAAGTGACTGGAAATATTTAGCCTTAAAAAAGAAAAGATTTAGGGCAGATAGGTGGCACAATGGATAGTGCACCAGCCCTGGAGTCAGGAGGACCTGAGTTCAAATCTGGCCTCAGATACTTGACACTTACTAGCTATATGACCCTGGACATGTAACTTAACCCCATTGCTGAGAAAGAGAGAGAGAAAGAGAGAGAGAGAGAGAGAGAGAGAGAGAGAAGATTTTAAAGAAACAGGTATAGGTTTGATCAGATATGTCTAAAATCCCTTCCAACTCTGAGATTCTGTAAGGATGGGGGAAATCTGATTTAACAACCATTTTGGCACCAAAGCCAGGAGGTTTCAGTTGACTGCAAGTGCATTGTGAGCAGACATGGATATCAGAAACCAAATGTAATCTTAGGCATTGTTAACAGAATGTCCAGGTTAAAGGAGATAAAAACTCTCATGCTAGTCAGAACACATCTGGAATATGAGTTGATAGAATGTTTTGAGAGTCACATTAACAACCTGAAATTGTGTCCTACATGACCAAGATGGTAAAAAGTCTGGAAACCATTTCCTATGAAGATGGGTTGAAGAAACTATGTAGCTGAAGAGACAAGAAGACTTGAGCAAGGGGAGTCATATTCATTGTCTTCAAATAGTTGATGGGCTAGCCTATGGAAGAGTGTTTAGAAAGTATATATAAAGGTATCTCTCATATGGATATGCTACCTATGCACCTTAAGGTCTACAAAGCACTTTCCCCACAACAAACCTGTAAGATAAGTAGAGCAAGTATTTTCATCCCCATTTTAGAAATGAGGAAATTGAGGCTATGTAGATTAAGTGATTTGCCCATGATTGCACAACTGGTAAGTAGCCATAATAAGATTTGAAATTACATCTCCTGGCTCCAAGTATATCAAGTACAATACATTTTTTCTCGGGCACAGCAAAGAACACAACTAAGGATAAGGGATAGAAGTTACAGAGAATCAGATGTCATTTCAACATAAGGAATATTTGGTAAGAATAAGAGCTACCCAGAAAATCAAACGGGCTACTTTGTGAGGCAATGAGCTCCCAGTCACTGAAAGTGTTCAAGCAGAGGCTGAATGACTGCTAGTCAGGGGCATTATAGGAGAATTCCTGTATTAATATAACTAGCTAATATTTTCATAGCATTTTAAAGGTGAAAAGCTTTACTATTTGGTCTCTAATGTTCTGTCCACCTGTGAGTCTTTGATTCTCTTTTATCTATGTGTTTCTTTACATGATAAAATAGTACTTGGGCAAAATATCCTTAACACCTTAATACCTTACCTTGATACCCTTAACATAAAGACCTAAAAGACAAAAGCATTTTTTAAAAAATGTAGTTCTCTCAATTTTCCAATGTCAAGAAAAATAATTGGGTTGACCTTCTTTTAGAGGTTCATAACTTCATAACTATCTGCATTCATTGAATTAAATACAAACACAACAGGACATACAGTTCTCTTATGGAAATTAGAACAGGTCTGAGGAACAAAGAGAAAAAAATTCTCTCATAGAAAATGCTTATGAAAATGATCTATCATACCAAGGAAATAAATACTTCATATCTTGGTGAATGTGGGGTTAGACATATCCACATATGCACACATGCACACATGCACACTCAAACACACACACAATCTTAAGTAAATGAGAAACTACGAGGGAATAAAAAGAGATGAAAAAATACACCGACACATTTCTAATCTCAGTCAAGTGAAAATGCATTAAATACTTGAGCTATTCAGAACCCTGTGGGATTGAGCCATTCTCAAGTTTGCTGCATAGGTGAGTATTTTAAATCCTAAAACTTTTTCATTATAATTTTAATAATTTTTGATGGAAATCCTTCTAAAATAAATTTCATGCTTCCTTTTACAGAACCTACTGAATGTAATTTAACCTTTTCTTAATAATTCGAGGTCACAACATAATCAGAATTTTATAGCTAATAAAGACTTTAGAGATCATCTAATTCAATCCCCTAATATTATGGATGAGGACGTTGAGGCCAAGAGAAATAAAGCAACCTGCCTAAGGTCACACATCACACAGCCATTTAGTGGTAGAGTAAGAGCAGAAACCTCATTTTCCCAACTATTTCTTCATGAGTTTCATTAAATGTCAATTATTCTACTTTTCTCTAATGCAGTCATTTCCTTGGGGTCTTTTAAGGTAAGTAAGCACCTTGAGAGTGAGGATTGTTTCGTTCTTTGTAATTGAACCCCCAACTTCTAGCACGGTGACTGGTACATAACAACCTCTAAAACAATGTTTGTTGATATCTATAGAGAACTATTGGGGTTTTTTTTTGGTACTATGATGGCTTTTGTTGGTTACAGTCTGTATTCTGTCCATTTAGTTTTTCTGCTTCTTATCTCTGTAAGACTATCTGTGGTCACTTTTCTTTCTTCTCTGTATGCTTCCTCTTTTCTCCAATAGCACCTAGAAACAAATTTCGTTGCTCTTGGCACTCTTCATCAGCCTTGACTCACCCTTTTATTCAACACATAATTATGGCACACTTTTGCATTCATCCTCCATTTGCCTCTCCTTTTCAAAATCTAAGTTGGTTGATGAGTTTCCTATGTATCTGTATTTTATTTATTGTTTTGTTCTGAACTTAACAAGCATCAAATAAAATGAGTACCTCTACATACATAGTAGAACAGAACAAAGAAGATTATACATGAAACTTCAAAACCTCATTATGTACAATTGTTTTTCTTTTTAAGTATATAGTAAATTCAACATGTAAACTTTCAAAGCTGTTTTGTTTGTAATCCTTTCTGGCCTTCCTTCTATTCCCTTTAGTGTATTAAAAAATGAATCAGTGACCCTCTTTTATTTCTTCTCTTTTTTTTCATTTTATTTTGGTAACCCTAGGTCTAGCCCCTCTTTCTGTCCCGTCTCTGCTCCACCACAGAAAAAAAAAATAAAAACAAAAACAAATATCTTGTAATAAACAACCGTGTATCCAAATTTGTCAACTTCAGACAACTCCCCTTTTCCTCTTCATTGGATTTCTTTATCTTTGTGACTTCAATATTTCATTATTATGATCTTCCCAGCTCTCATGGATTGTCTGCCTTGTAGAATTTTCATCCATGAAATCCCAATTATATTTTCCTGAAGCCTTTGAAATCTGCTTTTTCAAAAATTAGGGTGCATATCAAACTATGCTTGGCCTTCCTCTCTTCTGTCATGAATTCTAAGATACAGTGGTTATTTTCCTCCAGGGTTCTCATCATTTTCTTTCTACCCCAGCAACCAGTTTTTCCATGTTGGTCAAATCAAATCCAGAATAGAAATTCCCCTCATTTGTTCTTCCACATTTTGAATGATGAAAGTACCATAAAGTTAATTTTAAAAATTTATTAATTATTCTCTCTTTGGCAGAAAGATCTTCAACAAAGGTTTGAATAACTGAAAAACCCCGTCACTCCTTATATCTCTGTGACAGTCTTGTGATCTGTTTCTCTATTTCATCTTATTATCTAGGTAGTATACAGTCTATTCCTGTGGTGGTTTTATTTCAGTCCCTATTAGTCTTCACTCAAATGTTCTTTATCTTGTCTAGTTCCTGGATTTCCTTCTTTGGGTATATCTTCTTCTTCTTCTTCTTCTTCTTCTTCTTCTTCTTCTTCTTCTTCTTCTTCTTCTTCTTCTTCTTCTTCTTCTCTCTCTCTCTTTTAAGGCAATTGGGGTTAAGTGACTTGCCCAGGGTCACACAGCTAGTAAGTGTCAAGTGTTTGGTCTGAGGGCAGATTTGAACTCAGGTCCTCCTGATTTCAGGTCTGGTGCTCTATCCATTGTGCCACCTAGATGCCCCAGTACTTCTTCTTCTTCTTCTTCTGTGTGTGTGTGTGTGTGAGTGAGTGAGTGAGTGTGTGTGTGTGTGTGTGTGTGTGTGTGTGTGTGTGTGTGTGTGTGGCAATTGGAGTTAATTAACTTGCCCAGAGTCACACAGCTAGTAAGTTTTTTTATGTGTCTGAGGCTGGATTTGAGCTCAGGTCCTCCTGACTCCAGAGCCAGAGCTCTATCTACTGCACTACCTAGCTGCCCCGGGGTATATTTTCTTAATACAGCATCCTACTCTATACTTCATGCTGTTTTCTTTCTTTTGAATATGGTACCCTTTCAAAGCTAAATTCCACCAAATTTCAGCTATAATTGTAAAGTCAAATTTGCTTCTTTGGATGAGGATCTCTAGTTCATCCTATTTGTTCCCTACAATTTGTGCATTTATGTATAGACAGCTAAGGCAATAGGTTTTATTGCTAAAGCTCCCCTCTTAATATTTCATCTCCTTTGAATTTCAAGCTATCTCTACAGCTATTCTTCTTACATTGCAGCAATTCCCTATGGCATCTAAGTTTGATGGCTATGTATAGGTAGTTTTTTCCTCCTATCATTTGGCTTTCCAGTTTAAAACCCTTTTGGTCAGATTATAACATTCTTGGCAAATATATTCTTACCAACCTTTGTTGGGTATACTACCTCCTTGAGTAAGGGCCTGTCATTCCTATATTTTATGATGGAGTCCAGAAACCCAACTCCCATATTTGGACACCATTTTTAAACTAGCTGTTCATTTCTTGAACCTTTATTTCCCTTCTGAATTTCTTATATTTAATTGGCAGCACTGATTTAAAAAAAAAAAAAAAAAAACACTACCTGTGTTCTTTAGGAATTTCATTTCTTGCTCCTGACTTTACAGTCCTTAGTGGTGCTTCCTAGATTCCTTCTGGCAGTAGTATTTGTGTCCACATAAATCATCAGAAGCTTGTTATCAGAGTCATCCTGTTTAATAAATCTGGGGAGATTCTTTGTCATGTCTTGGATTCTTTCCCTAGAAATTCAGAAGACCTCACTTTTACAGCTCAGGATCCTGCAGCAGGGAGTCAGTCACAAGTAACCACTACTGACCCTCACTCAATGGTCCCTAAGCTATTAGAAACAGGGGAATCTATGTCATAATTTCTTGCTGGACAAGTAGCTTCTTCCTCATTAGAGGGTCCAGCTTCCTTCTACCTGAGGAAGATGAGCTTTGTTATCTGTTGTTTTGCTCCAAGTGTTGGCTCCAAGTGACCTTCTTCCTTTTCTTCTCTGTGGAACATTCTTCTGCCCAGCTTTCTGACACAAGCAAGGAATTTCAACTTCTTCCATTTTTAAAAAAATAAACACTTCATTCTTCCCAGTAATCTTGAGAGGCAGTTCTCAAACCCTTTACCTTCTTTTCTAAGAGAGAAACAGCCTGCACTCTGTGCATAGATGATAGATAAGTTGATCATGACAGAAATGCAAACATTGCCATGACCAGTGGGGTCACAGTAAAATTCTACCTACTCTTCATATTTGATAAACCATAGTGCAAGTTTGATCTTTCTCCATATTTGATATTCTAGCATCTTGAAGATACATTAGTGGTTTGTTCGTGCAAATTATCCTACTGAACCAGAAAAGGCATCGTTAAATGTTTCTTGTTATTAAATCCAGAAATCCAAAATTATCTACTTGAATTTTTTCTAAGATAAAGCCAAATGTAACACCCCATAGAAGGATGCTGGGAGTTACGGCATTAGAAGAGAGCCAAAGGCTTCATTAGGACCATCATTTCAAAATGTGCATCTGGATATGGAAACATCTATAATAGAGATAAAGCAACTAGACAGAAGAGTCCTTGGTGTTATGACTCTTAGCTGGTAGAACTCAAGTCTCTGAGAGAAGCAAATAGTAATCCTCTAATAAGTGCCTTTACCAAGACGTCTAAAGAGAAAGTGAGAACAAGCAGAAGGATGAAGTGCCAAAGAAATTTCAACTAGGTGATAATTTGGTTGAAATATCACAAAGGAGAAAGTCTAACCTCATTCTGTCTAGTCTCCAGCCTCTGGCTGGACCAAGGCTTAATCAACAAGGGCATCTTGCTATCTGCTAAGCTGTGCCAGAGTATCACACCTTCTCCCTTTCTATCTCTTGCTCACTGAATAATAATTGAATTAAAAGTGCCACAACTATAGAGAATAGTGTGACATCTTTTCTGCCTTTGGTTCTGCTCATAATCTCAGTTTCAGTCACAGACTAAACAGAAGCTCCTTTCTCTGGCTATCACTTTCCAGTCCCTGATTCCCATTCATATTAGTTCTATCTTCTTCTGGATCCCTATCCCACTCTACTGACCCCTTCCACTGTGCCCTCCGTAATCCCACTACCTCCCAGCCCCCCTTTTTTTTGTAACAATCTGCCTTTGAATTCTTTCCATCCTGCACTCATAAAAACCTGGCCCTCCTCAAAAGCCACAACATCCCTGGCCAACCTCTTTAGTACTGAATCAGCCTCTCATTACACATCCACATTCCTCCTCCAAACCCTGGGCCAGGAAAAGAATTAGGCATACTTCTGGCTCCACTGATCCAGATCCTGGTGGCTGTTATTCACTGAGAAGTAGACTGGTGCATACAAGAAGGGCTTAACTTGGAGGGTAAACCTTAGGGTTCCTGAACCCCCCTTTAAACCCTGGATCTACCACTGGCTACCTGGGTGACCTAGGGCATTCTTTCTTGGGATCTTTCTGGTTTTCAGTTTCTTCATTTGTAAAATAAAGAAGTTGGATGAGATGATCTATAAGTTTCCTTCCAGCTCTGAATTGATGATCCTATACTAGTCCCCTGGTCATTTTGCCTCCTTTCTCAAACAGCTCAATGCTTGGCTCACAGCCAACCATTATCCACTTCAACCCCTGCCCTTATACTTGAGGACTTTAACCTACACGTTAATTTCCCCCTCAAATAGCCCTGTTTTCCAATTTATCATCATCCTTAACTCCCATGATTTGCTGGTTCTTTCCTTAGTTTCATCATCACTTACAAATGTTTTAGCTTCACAATCTGAATTTTCCACAATTCCAAAATTTTCATTCTATCTTTACCTTTCTGTCATTCTTTATATCCCTGAGCCTCAGTTCTTCTAAAACTATTATTCTTTATCCTCAGTACAACTAATAGTAACTCCATCTTCCCTACTTTCTGAAGCCATTTATCCTTTATTTGGAGTTACTTTCCTCCCTTCAGTCAATAAATCAATAAGCAATGACTTAACATTTACTATGTACCAGGCACTGGGAGTATAAAGACAAAAATGTAACTGTTCCTGATCTCAAAGAGCTTACATTCTACCAGGAAAATCATGTTCAAATATAAGTGTCAAGTCCTGAAATAAATCGAAGTTATGAGTTCAGGAATGAGATAACAGGGTAGCTAACCTGCCACCCTGGCAGATGTCCCATGAGTGCAGAGCACAATGGATTCCCCAAACTAGAGGCTCATGGAAAAGTCTTTTTTTTTTTTTACCTTTAGGAGGGAAAGAGGAAGTCGCAGCATGGGGTAACAAGGCTTGGTCATGAGATCCCAGCCACCTTCAGCAATCTGAGCAAGAAGTACCATTTCATTCTGGCTGTTTTGCCCTTCATGCCATGAATCTCAATAGAAGAGGGCAAGAACATCAGAGATATAGATCTAGCTTGAGCAACAAGGCAATATCTCAGGATGGGACTCAAGATCTGACTCAGCTAAACCTAATCTCATTTTTTTAAGGGGAGGAACATAAGGACATTATTGGAATTTTGACATTGTCAGGATAACTAAGAGGTTGTGGCAGTCTATATTACAATCAGTATTAATAATTTACTGTCATATTAGCAATTAAATTAATGATTTTGTCATATGTATCTATTTTGTATATACTTATAAGTATGTAAGGTCTATATAAAATCAATACAAGATAAATTTTTGAGGGGTGGAGAAGCAATTATTAGTGTCGAGAATAAACAGGGTAGGAGGCAGCTAGGTGGCGCAGTGGGTAGAGCACCAGCCCTGAAGTCAGGAGGACCTGAATTCAAATCTACCCTCAGGCCAAGCACTTGACACTTACTAGCTGTGTGACCCTGGGCAAGTCACTTAACCCCAATTGCCTAAAAAAAAAAATTTAAAAAAAAGAACAAACAGGGTAAAGGGGCAGCTAGGTGGCACAGTGAATAGAACTCTGACCTTGGAGTCACAAGGACCTGAGTTCAAATCCAGCCTCATACATTTAACACTTACTAGCTGTGTGACCCTGGGCAAGTCACTTAACCCTGATCACCTCACCAAAAAAGAAAAAACAAAAAGAATAAACAGGGTAGTGATTGGCCTTAAGGGGAAAAAAAGCACCCTAGGGAAAGAGAAATAAAGTCAAAACTGGGGTTTACCTAGGAGAACAGTTATCAGACTTTTTGGTCTTGGGGACTCTTAAAAATTACTCAGGACCTCCAAAAGAGCTTTTGTTTACATGGGCTGTCTCTATCGATATCACCAGTATCCATCAATATTAGAAATTAAAATATCTTAATATTACCACGAAAATCATTTTGACCTTGTAGCTAGGACTATACACAAGAGAATGGGCCAAATCAGGACCCAGAGGTCCTCAGAAATTCCGAAGTTCAAGGGTCTGAGATAGTAGTCAGAAGTTAAAGAGAGGTTTCAAGCCAGGGAAGTCTGCATATACAAATGATTGCCTAGTATATTATTTTCTCTTGAAGTTCCATCCTTTTATCATAATGATACTGGTCCATGACTGCACCTGTATTTCAATGCACCTTTATTTTTCTTCCCTAAACCATGCTATGGAAATTAATAACATCTATGCCCAGTGAATGGTTCCTATAGCAATGCAGGTGATATGGCTAGTATAGGGTACAGAGGTCTATGGGGCCTATTTCCACATTCCATTTCACAACTCGGAATTTTTTCTTGGGTTTTGATGGGGTTTGTTATTATTTGTTTGTTTTGGCCAGATCTGTGATTTCAGTAGGTACAGAGAACACCGTGTGGTGGGTGAACAGAAAGCTAACTTTAAAGTTAGGAAAACTGAGTTTATGTGTTGCCTCTGACACATAATGACTGCCAGACCCTGGGAAAGACACTAAATCACTTAATCTCTCGGAGCCTCAGACAACACTCAAAATCCAGAAAATATAGAGCAGGTGCCAATCTGCAATAGGAAAGGAAGTCCCTCCCTATGAGTTCCCTTTACCAATGAAATCACAGGCTTCAATGTTCCCTCTCTCAGTTTGTATCTTGGGAATTATTTCTATGCTTGCATAACACAAATGTTCCCCCATTCAACCTTAATGAAATCACATTTGATTCTTTTCTTTGAAATGGCCAATAAATCTTAATGCTTATCCATAATGCATTCTTCTGAAGTGCTTGGTCCCCTTTTAGAGTTCCTTGGTTCTGTGAATTGATTGATAGTATTAAACAAATTAAGGCAAAATGAAAAATTTTCTCCATCCAGCCCCTTACAGAGTTACTTACAGTATTCAGAAATTAATCTTTCCCCCCTTGAATTTACTTTGGTTGATCCTCTGGACCTCAATAGCATATGTGCTATGAATGTCAAGTTTGACAGTGTATGTTAGATTTGCCTTGAAGATGGAAATGTTTGGATATGGAGACACAGGGGACAAGATTCACAAACTGGAAACTTCCCATCAGACTGTAAGTCTACTCTGACCAGACCACACAAAAGAAAAATCTTTAAAATGTGTCATCATTGGGGGCAGCTAGGTGATGCAGTGGATAGAGCTCTGGCCTTTGGAGTCAGGAGGACCTGAGTTCAAATCCAACCTCAGACACTTGACACTTACTAGCTGTGTCACCCTGGACAAGTCACTTAATCTCAATTGCCTCACCAAAGAAGAAGCAAAAAAACAAAACAAAACAAAACAGTAAAATGTGTCATTGTCTTAGAACCTGGAGAAAAAAGAAAGTAGCATTCAAACTCGTCATATAAAACTGGATGGCTCCCTTGCTCCTGCTTTTCCACCACTTTAAAGAAAAAATAAAATGAAACAGGTGCTCTGATTCCAAAGAACCCTGGGGTAGACTTGCCTAACACTCTGCCCTCATCAGTAGGAAAATGAAGTAGGTCAGCAAGGATTTTGAGTTTTCATCTGTCTTTTTTCAGAGATGATTCGGGAAAAATGTAGATAGGTCTCCAGGCAAACATATATGAGGAGCTTCTGGGGTCTCAACTTCTCCTGGGATGGGTGCTAGGAACTCCTTGTAAATAAGAGCCCTAGGTGATTTGATTATTTCTTCCCAGTAGAGTAAACTGAAGAAGAGTTGAGATATCTGACTGGTGTTTGTTGGTAGTGTCTCAGAGAGGGATTGTTCAACCCTATTTATTGTAGAGATAGGAAGGATCTGAGGGCAGGGAAGAATTTAAAGTTAACCCATTTACAAATAGAGTCCATGCTGCTGGCTCTCCTGTAACCCAAGGGCCAAAAGTGGCCCTGGGAAGCCCAAAGGCAACACAACAGGGATGTGTCCAGGAACTTAACTGCCTATATCTCAACTTTTGAATTTTAAACAAATGTGATAAACTAGGAATCCCTAATCTGGCACCTTATTTTTCAACTTAAAGGCTCTATAGGAAGAGAAGTATTCTCTGGTTAAATCAGGAAAGGAAGCTTTAAGCTTTCTCTGCTAATATTGAGGGTTCCCTTTGGACCTCAGGATGCCCTGAATAACTGAAAGAAGGCACCAACTAGGAGACAGTAGCAACTAATTAATCAATCGATAAGCATTTAGTTATTGCCTACTATGGGAATGTAGTAGACAGTGAACCCTAATGGTGATTACTTCTTATGGAAGACTGTGGGATTTTATGTCAGTATGATTTCCCTGTTGCAAGGTGCAGTATTACTGTTAACAATTTTATTTTTCTTGCAATAAAAAGAAAGTCCCTCTTCATAAACTGTGGCTAGCATGCTAGCTATTGGAAGTTGGTGCTATCAGATTCCTGACAGAGAGAACATGGCTTAGTGGAAAGATCACTGGATATAGCGTTAGGATATTTGGGCTCAAATTTTTTTAGTCTTAGCCTCAATTTCCTCATCTGTAAAATAGAAATAATAATATTTTTACAAGGTTGTGAAGGAAGCTTGTTGTAATAAATGTCTGATAAACCAGGCACCTGCTTTTAGAGACATCACAAGGTGGGGCAGAGCTTTGCTAATCCATGAAGCATAGTGAGCCCCAACCCATTTCAGTCTACCCACATCCTGCTCCCACACTGGTTTTTCACTAAGACACAAAAATCTTAACCTTTTATCAAATGAGATTGCTCAAGTTTCTCCATCTCACCTCAACCCTCAGACTGTTAATCTGGACCTCATCCTTCTTTGCGCATATAATAGGTGTCTTCTTCAAAGTAATTAAAACCATCACATGGTCTGCCTGTTTGCAGTATATTTAAGGTCAACCTCCTTGATTGTGAATGAATTGTTGAATAAATGAACCGTTGAATGAATAGAGTAAGTAGACGTCACTCCCCACCCTTTGCGCAATTGCTAACACCAAAGCAAATGTGGTGAGGTAGAAAGAATGCTGGATTTGGATTCCAAGAAACTGCATTCAAATTCTGACTGAGCATTGACTCTGGAGCCAGAGGACCTGGGTTTAAATACTGCCCATGATTTACTATCTGTGTGACCTTGAGAAAGTCACTCAACCTCCCTGAGCCTCTGTTTCCTCATCTGTAAAATAAAGTGGTTGAACTAGATAATTTCTGAGGTCCCTTCTACCCCTATAGTCATAATTCAGTGCTCTTAAGTCAACTAGGTTTCCATTTTCTCATCTGTAGAATATAAGGTTACATTGTATCAGAGTTCTTAACCTGGAATTTATGAACTTAGATGGGAAGAAATTAGATTTTTACTTTTACTAATCTAACTGAAATTTGGCATTTCCTTCAATTATGAATTTTTAAAACAACAGCAACAACAACAACACATAATTCTGGTCCAGAGGTTTCACCAACTTCCAAAGGGGTCCATGACACATAAAAAGGTAAAGAATCCCTGGAATAGGTGATCTTTAAGGTCTCTTCCAGCTCTAAATCTATGATCCTATGATTGTACCTATTGGTCTGCCCATTTAAACAAGATCAAACCAAAGAGTTTCTAGACAAACAAAATTAATGCATCTAGAATAAGAAGGTAAGTAATCAAATGGGAAAATATCCTTGTATCAACTTTCTTGATAAGGGTTGGTATCCAAGATTATAAACAATTAACAGAAGGGCAAAAGCCATTCCCCAATAGTTAAGTAGTTATAGGAAAAAAAGTTCCCAAAAAAAGAATAGCAAACTATTAATAACCATATGCTTGATTCACTGAAAATAAGAGAAAAATAATTCAAACAAAACTGAAGTTTCACTACACATCCAGCAAATTGGTAAAGATGACAAAAAAAGGGGAAATCATCAAAGCTGAAGGTTTATAGGAAGATAAGCACACTAGTACATTGTGAATCAGTACAATCATTTTGGAAAGCAGTTTGGAATCGTGCAAATAAAATGATTAAAATATTCATGCCCTTTGACCCAGAGATTCCATTATTTGGCTTATAACTCAACACCATTGATAAGAAGAAGGTCCCTTTATACACCAACATGTTTATAGCACCACTTTTTGTGATAGCAAAGAATCAGAAACAAAGTAGATGTCCATTGACTTGGTAATGGCTAAATAAATTATGGTACATGAATGGAATGGAATATTACAGTGTTGTAAGAAATGGCTAATGTGATGAACACAGAGACACATGGAAAGATTTGCATGGATTAATGAAGAGTAAAATAAACAGTCAAGAAAACAATACATGCAGTAACTACAACAATGTAAGTGGAAAGAACACGATACACACAAAAATCAAAAGTGAATGTTGCAAAATTATAAAGAACACGCATAGCTCAAAGAAAAGAAATGAGAAGACACCTCCACCTTATCCCATTTGAAGAAATGGAAGATCCATTAGTGTTGTACATTGCACATATTTCCAAATTGTTTCAATTTATTGATCAGTTATACTGATTTTTTTTTCTCTTCTCTTCTTTTTCTTTTTTTTTCTTAAGAATACTATATATAGGATGGCTCTCTGGGAGAGGTTGGGAGAGGGATAGTGGGGGAAATAATGGTAATGTTTAAAAAAACAAAAACTTATTTTTAAGAGAGAGAACAGGAGGGAGGGGGAGAAAGAGAGAAAGAGAGACAGACAGAGAGACAGAGACAGAGACAAAGACAGAGAATAATAGTTCTCTAAGTAACCAAGGGCTTTGGAACCTTGAGTATCTCTGACACACATGATATAAATGTAACAGTACTTAAGTCAGTTGGCATTCTGTTTTTCTCTGCTTAAGCTCACATGAATAAGATCTAGAGGAGAGAATCACAGAATCTGAGAATTACAAGGGAGCTCAGAGATCATCTAATCCAACCTATACAGACAGGGAATCCTTACTGTAATAGATTCAATAAGCTGGGTTCTTCCAATTTTTATCAATCATACCTAAAAAAATGAAAAAGACTAGATATTTATAAAAGCTTTCTTGGGACATTGGGAAATAATGTGTAAAAATGTGTTGCATAATGAGAAAGAACAATTTTAAGAATAACAGATTAAATGAATTGGTATACACAAACCATCTTTAAATAAAACATTGACTCAGCAAAAAAAAAAATAAGTGCCTACTGTGTGCAATGCTTTTACAAAGCCTTTTACAAATTATATTAATTCTGATAATCTTGGTAAACAAGTATACTATAGAACAATATGCTAGGTTGGAGAAAAGCCACTATATTCATTCTACATATTCATTCAGTTCATAAAATTCATAAATAATAAATAAAATGAATAAAATTCAGTTCATAAAATTCAGTAAACATTAAGTGCCTGCTGTGTGCAATATACTGGGAATTATTATTAGACTTTTGGAGTCTTTTATAAATTATATTAATTCTGAAAATATTAGTAAACTAGAGAAACAGAACACTATAGTGGCAAAAAGCCCTGGACTGTCATTCTGCAAATGGTGGGACAAGAGCTAGTTCTAGACCTACCACTAACTATCAGGATGACCATGGAAAGTCATTTAACTTCTCTGGTTCTCTATTTCCTTATTGGCAAAATGAAGAGATTAGATTTTATTAGCTTGGAGGTCCCTTGCAGTTCTAACCCATGATTAGGACTGGGCAGTAATCAAAAAAGTCCCCCCCCCACCAAGGGGTCGAGAGTTGACCACTGAAAAAGCTAGCTAGAAATTAAAATCAAATAGAATATCCTGACGAACTTTTAATACCACAGAAGAAAAAAAAAAAAAAAGACCTGGCAACCTAAACAATTGCCTAATCCAAACCATGGTTTACTTTGCCATGAGTTTAAAGAGAATTCCCTGTGTCAAACAGGAAAAGTTGCTGTGTTTAAGATTCACATCTGCAAATACATATAATGGCAACCATGTGTTTAAGTGGAAATGAATGCACAACTCATAGTCAATTTTCAAACATCTATACAATGATCAAGTTTCTAAACCAAATTTCTCTAAATATGTAAACAGAAAAAAACCTATTCCGGACTACATAAAAACATTTAAATAATTTTAAGAATGAATATTTCAGGGGGGCGGAGCCAAGATGGCGGAAGGAAAGCAGTGACTGTCTTGAGCTCTCTCCCAAAGCCCTCCAAATACCTAAAAAAATGGCTCTAAACTAATTCTAAAGCAGCAGAACCCACAAAAAGACAGAGTGAAACAAATTTCCAGCCCAAGACAGCTTGGATGGTTGATCGGAAAGGTATATCGCACCAGGCCAAGAGAGGAGCACAGTTCGGCATGGGCATGCAGGCCGCAGCGACCCTGGAGCAGGCCTCAGAGGACTGAATTGCGGGCAGCTGTGGAGGTTTCCAGACTTCTCAACCCAGGAACGCCAAAGACAACTTGGAAGGTCAGTGGGAAAAGTCTGTGACTGCGGTGAGAGAAGGAACTAGGTCTCAGCCACAAGTCTCAAGTGTGGGACCGCGGCTTTTTCCTAAGCTTCCGGCCCACAGACTGAGGGAAAATCTAGTGGCTGATCAGAGGGGAATTGCAGGGATCTCTTTGCCAGAGCTGAGGCAGAAATCTCTTGCATTACTGGTGCTTAGATCTGGGTCACAGTTCTGAAGGGCGGTCCTGGAGCGAGGAGGAATGCTGGTGTGCTGAAGCTTCTTGTGGCAGTGAAGAGAAAACACCTCACCCCTTATCATACCACCTTGGAAGAACTGAAAATTCACAGGTCCCTAGAAGTACCTCTGAAAACAGCTGTACAAACCCCTGAAGCTTGGGACAGTACACTCTTAACACTGGAAGCAGACTTTTACCTTAACAAAGAGTTTAAAACTCAAGTAATTGGCTGGATCATGAGTAAGCAGCACAACAGGAGTCAGACTATATTATCTTACTCTGGTGACAAAGAAGGTCAAAACATACAGCCAGAAGAAGACAACAAAGCCAAAGCTCCTACATTCAAAGCCTCCAAGAAAAATATGAATCAGTCATAGGCCTTGGAAGAGCTCAAAAGGGAGTTTGAGAAGCAAGTAAAAGAAGTAGAGGAAAAACTGAGAGTGATGCAAGAAAATCATGAAAAACAAGTCAACAGCTTGCTAAAGGAGACCCAAAAAAATACTGAAGAAAATAACACCTTAAAAAACAGCCTAACCCAAATGGCAAAAGAGGTCCAAAAAGTCAATGAGGAGAAGAATGCCCTAAAAAGCAAAATTGGCCAAATGGAAAAGGAGGTCCAAAAGATTACTGAAGAAAATACTTCCTTAAAAATTAGAATGGAGCAATTGGAAGCTAGTGACTTTATAAGAAATCAAGACACTATAAAACAAATCCAAAAGAATGAAAAACTAGAAAACAATGTGAAATATCTCATTTGAAAAACAACTGACCTGGAAAATAGATCCAGGAGAGAGAATTTAAAAATTATTGGACCATCTGAAAGCCATGATCAAAGAAAGAGCCTAGACATCATCTTTCAAGAAATTATCCAGGAAAACTGTCCTGATATTTTAGAACCAGAAGGCAAAATGGAAATTGAAAGAATCCACCGATCTCTTCCTGAAAGAGATCCCCAAAGGAAAACTCCTAGGAATATTGTAGCCAAATTCCAGAGTTCTCAGGTCAAGGAGAAAATATTACAAGCAGCCAGAAAGAAACAATTCAAGTATTGTGGAAACACAATCAGGATAACACAAGATTAACTGCTTCTACTTTAAGGTACCGCAGGGCATGGAATACAATATTCTGGAGAGCAAAGGAGACAGGATTACAACCAAGAATCACCTACCCAGCAAAACTGAGTATAATCCTGCAGGGGGAAAAATGGTCATTCAGTGAAATAGAGGACTTTCAAGCATTCTTGATGAAAAGACCAGTGTTGAATAGAAAATTTGATTTTCAAATACAAGACTCGAGTGGAACATGAAGAGGTAAACAGGAAAGAGAAAAACATAAGAGACTTATTAAGGTTGAATTGTTTACATTCCTGCATGGAAAGATGATATTTGTAACTCATGAGACCTTTATTAGTATTGGGGTAATTGGAGGGGGAAAAAATTATATGTACGTATATACAGATATAAATAGATAGAGGGCACAGGGTGAGTTGAAAATGAAGGAGAATAAAATTAAGGGGTGAGAGAGGACTATACTAGGAGAAGGAGAAGGGGAGAGGTAGAACGGGGTAAATTATCCCACAAAAAAAAAACACCAAAAGAGAAAAAGCTCTTACAATGGAGGGGAAACGGGGGAAGGTGAGAGGAAATGAGTGAATCTTATTCTCATAGCATTTGACTTAAGGAGGGAATAACATACACACTCAATTGGGTGTGGAAATCTGTCTTAGCCTACAGGAAAATAGGTGGGGAAAGGGACAAGAGAGTAGGGGAATGATAGAGAGGAGGGCAGATTGGGAAAGGGAGTAATTAGAAGCAAATACTTCTGAGGAGGGACAGGGTCAAAAGAAAGAATGGAATAAATGGGTGGGTGGGATAGGATTAAGGGAAATAGAGTTAGTTTTTCACAGCATATCTACTATGGAAGTGTTTTGCATAACTGCACATATATAACTATATTTAGTTGCTTGCTTTATCAATGAGGGTGGGTGGGGAGGGAGGAAGGGAGAAAATTTGGAACCCAAAGTTTTAAAAACATATGTTTAAAAAAATGTTTTCACATACAACTGGGAAATAAGAAGTAGGAAATGGGGTAGAGAAATCCATCCTGCCCTCCAGGAAAATTGAAGGGGAAGGGGATAAGAGAAGGGGGGGAGAGATAGAAGGGAAGGCAGACTAGGGGAAGGGGTATGTAGAATGCATGCCATCTTGGGGTGGGGGGAGGGGCAAGATGGGGTGCAAATTTGGAATTCAAAATCTTGTGGAAGTAAATGTTGAAAACAAAAAATAAATAAATTTTTAAAAAAGGAAAAAAAGAATGAATATTTCTTTTTTCTTTTTTTAAATTAATTTATTTTGAATTATCAGCAATCACTTCCATAAGCGTTTGAGTTTTAAATTTTTCTCCCCCTCCCACCCCACCTCCCTCCCCTATATGGCTTACAATCTGATATAGGCTATACATATACATTCCTATTGAACATATTTGCACATTAGTGATGTTGTAAGTAAGAATTAGAACCAATAGGAGGAACCACCAGAAAGAGGAAACAAAACACAACAGAAGAAAAAAAAACAGCTAATAATATGCTTCCATAAGAATGAATATTTCTATAATTTAGGGATAGGGGAGACTTTTAAAAAGTTAAAAACTTTATTTCAGACCACACAATTAAAGACAGTTTTTTAAAAGAGTTATGTTATAAAATTGCACCTGTAGTAGTATTTGTCAGTTTAATGTCTTTCCTTACTCTGCTTACTATCTGGGGTTTTCTTTACTTTCCATTCTGTCTATTCCTGTTTACCTCTCTTTCTTTTCCTTGGATGGAAAGGTGTACCAAAGAGAACAAGAAGGGTTTTCTCTAATTTTTCCTGTTTCTTGATCATATGCTTCTGGTTTTAGAAAATTAGAAATCTTCATTTGTCTATGAACATTTTCATACTTTCTATTGCTATGAAGCAATTGATAGCTGTAGTCTAAAAGCAACTTCCACCTCTGAACCCCTAATTTCTCCCAATAGGCCCTTTTTTTTCTCTCCCCCACTTTATCAACCTAATCTGACCTGACAGGAAACCTGATCATTTCCCCTGACTTCCTGGGCCATGTGTTGGCAAATCTTCCTTTCCCTAATCCCACTGAGGAAAGGTCAGCTTTATAAAGTTTTACTAAGGAGTCGTGAAAGATGAGAAACAAAATGAAGCAAAATATAAGGATGGATTCTTCAAACTATGGTTCAATAAGATTATCTTCAATTCTATGCACAATTCCAAAACATATTATTAAAGGGATTGTTACTATTTAGAAAGGAGAAGGGGTTAGCTAAAATCTACTTGGGGCTTCCTCAAGAACAAGACACACTAGATTAACTTCATCTCTCTTTTTGACGATGTTACTAGATTCACAGATCAAGAGACTATCATAAACATGGTATACTTACATTTCAGCCTGCCATTTAACAAAATTTTCATACTATCTGTATGGACAACATGAAGAATATAGGCTAGATAACAGTTAACCAGACACAGAGCTATTCAAATGACCAGATTCCAAGAGTGGAGCCATTGATGGATTTGTGTCAACTGGTTGGGAGACATCTTAATATTGTGCTCCAAGGATTTGTTCCATTTAATATTTTTATCAGTGATTTTGACAAAGGAATAGATAGCATGTTTATCAAATTGGAAGTTGGGAGGAATTGTTCACAGAGAAAGCATGCAAAAAAATCTAATAGATTAGAATGATGGGACCAATACAATGAGACGGAATTTAATATGGATGAAAGTAAAGATCCAAGTTTACAATAAAGGACTTCATAGGTACAATTTGGAGAAATACAGTTAGATAACAGGTCATGTGAAAAAGATCTGGGGGTTTTAGCTCAATATGAATAAAAAAAAGCAACATACTAGCACCCCCCAAAAAAAACCTGAAGACAAACAGGCTTTATTAAGGGGGGGGGGCAAATAAAAGAAATTATAGTCCCACTGAACTTTGCCACATCTGGAGTGTTATGTTCAATGCTAGGCATAAATTTTGTGAAGGCAAGTGAGTATATGTCTAGATGAAGATGACTATGCTAGTTAAGGGACTAGAAATCCTATCATATGATAATCAGTTGAAGAAACCGGGAATGTTTATTCTGGAGAAGAGAAAGATTGTGGGGACATGTTAACTGTCTTCAAGTATTTGAAGGTACATCATTTAAATTGACTTGTTCTGCTTTACACCAGAGAAGAGAACCAGGAATAATGGGTAAAAATTGCAGAGGCAAATTTAGATTCATCTGAAGGAAATCTTCCTAACAATTAGAGCTATCTGAAAGCAAAATGGACTCTTTCAGAGCATAAGATGACCAAGATGTTGTAGCTTCAGTCATTGGCTGGATTAGATGTCATGGGGTCTCCTCCAACTTTGAGATTTGGTATTTTGAAGGCCCTACTCCACCTCTCCATAGACTTCTATCATCAATGCTCAGAACAGACAACTTTTCTAATATCAAACCTGGTGCTCCCCTGAAATCTCCCCACCAAGGTCTAGTTATAGGATATTTTACATGAACCTTATATTTGGTCTATTTGAAGATCAGGTGATACTAATACCTTCCTATATTCAATTACTTCCTCATAGCTGTCCTGATCCAGCTGCCTGTTTTGTCTTTACCTGCTTCAAAATATTCTCAAGTCAATGAGTCATCTTTAGGATGATCTCTCTCCACCCCTCTTTCCTTTACAGGAAAAATAGTCCTTGCCTAGAACCTCAACTTACAGTTTTGCAATAATTGAGTGGCTTTACATATACAGTAATAACATAGACAATTTCTCTCTACAGTAAGAGAAAGGTCACTTTGTCACAAGTACAGTAAACGCTACTTAATTAGATACATTCCCAACTGAAAACATGGATGATGAAAGAAAATTTAAGAGTTTGTTGCATAGTAACCATTGCATACAGGAACTTCGCCACAGGATA
>NW_020954557.1:34108354-34238230 GCF_900497805.2 Vombatus ursinus | reverse complement strand
ATTGTTACCTCAACAATGGTTGATTTTGATGTGTGGCTTGGTAGAGGAAGAATCAAAGCAGAATTTAAGAATATACAAATGAATAAAGATAGCAAAAGTGACACAGCCACTATAATCAAATGCTGCATGCCGTATAAGCAGTGAAAGGTAACAAACGTTTGCCAGGATGGAAGCTAAGGTGCCAAATGAAGACATTTTCAGTTAATTCACCTTGCAGAGACGGAACTACTTACTGTATCAGCATGAGGATAAAGTGGAAAGAAGTTTGTATTTGGAGTCAAAGGTCTGGTTTTAAATCCTGGCTTGGATATTTACTTTCTGAATGACCTTGGGCAATTTCCTTAATACCTCTGGGCCTCAGTTTCCTTGTTGGTAATATAATTATATTATCTTGTTTCTGAAGTCTCTTCCAGCTCTAAATCTATCATCCTGAAGGCTTAAATCTACATCTTTAATGACCAATAATTGAGGATGACTACCACCATTCCCTCTCCTGATTCCAAAGTCACTGGTACATGAGTACACTTAAATGACTATATTGGCAGTGATCACCTTTGGGAAATTAACTCTATTTATCTGTAAACAAAGAAACTCTGGAAATATAAACCAAATAGATACAATTTTCCTAAAATGTGGCAGGGTCAATAGAAATATAGATATAAAGATTTCTTGTGTGTATGGATTTCTTGCCTATTTTGTCTTCTTTTTTTTTTGTCTGCTGAACAATTCTATTTGTCACTTCAAATGCGACATATCTAAAATTGAACTCCTCACCTTTTCCATAAAACCATTTCTCACTGATTTCCTTATCTCTGACATCATTATCCCAGCTGCTTAAGTTTGAAACTTTGGAGTGATCTTTGACTCTTTCCTCTCCTTTACTAACCTTTAGTTATTAGCTTGATTAGCAGGGCTTGTTAACTTAATAAATTAATTCTTCCTTTCTAATGTATTTTGCATCTGTCTCTTCCCTTCTATTTCCATTGCTTCCACCATAGTTTAGGCCTTTACTGCCACATCCTTGGACTACTGTAATAATTTCTTCACTGGCTTCCCTATCTCTAATTTATACTTCCCTCTAATCCATCCTATACATCAGAGCTTGTCTTATTTTCCTGAAAGCATATTCCATAAATGTTATCCTACTGTTCAAAATCTGGAATAGCTTCCCATTTCCTACAGAATCAAATCAAATTCCTTAGTTTGATATTCAATATGCTCCAAAATCTGGCTTCAATGTCTTACACTATCTGCCAATATCCCTACAAATACATTGTACTCAAGAAATCACTTCAAAGGACAACTAGAATAAATGGTGTGATCAGGTAAATGTGTGATTAAAAAAGATGAAATGGCTAAATAGCGTGAGCAAGAAATAGAAGTTGGACAACTGAGTGCTCTACTATTATTCTAGGGACATCAGGAGAAAATAAGGAAGACATCTAAAGGGTTGGATGGATCCCTTATGGTGGACATACCGTACATGTAAAAGAGCCACACAAGATGGGCTAGCATGAATGGATTGTAATCTGCATCTTTAGAAAGAACAACAAGATTGAGAAGATCCTAAATCCTCCCCAGTTCTTGAGTCTACCCATTCTGTATCCTGGGAAATGCTAAATACAAATAGAGCAAGAATAGAGCTAATAATGGGCATTTGTCTCTAAGCAAGGTTGGGAAATTCAGCCATGAGTCAATCATAAGCAAAATTCATCTAATTGTTGAGGGATTTTGTGAACACTATGAGACTTAAAGACAGGTTGCTGTTAACTAAATTAATGTTTACACATTTAAACACATGTCAGAAAAAGGTATAAGGTCAAAATTTCAAGGTGATGTTAACTCACCTGCATCTTTATATTAAGGTGTCACAGGGAACTGCCTAGAGACTGAAGCTATCATATAAGCATACTGTGGTTAACACAATAATTAGGAGGGTATTATTTCCCCTTCAATTAAGATGAAAACTCAAACGAGGGTAATATTAGCATTGAAATGGTGTAGACAACATCCATATTAATTAATGCTAACATACATATTTAAGATTGTGAATTGTTTGAGGAACAGGAATTCTGCATAGAATTTGTGTATAAACATTCCTCTCAAATACTCCCCTGCTTCCCAAAATGTGATATATACTACATAATTCTTAATGTCTTCGGTATAAGAAATATGAGATAAGTGTAAAATATATTGTCTTAAAACTCACAGTATTGTAACTTTGCTTCAAAATGTTACCATTTCAAAGCTTTACTCTTAAATCATGATTTTGGTTTTTATACTTCAGTTTGCATACAGTTCTCCATAGTCTTACCAGTTGTATAGTATCACCGTTTTCTATATTTCTGAAATGTGAACATTATGGGGAACACTACAGTAAGCAGATAATGGGCAGATCAGTTTTCTTTCCTTCCTGGAGTCATTGAAACATCTGATCATTGATACAAAGTTTTAGGGACTGTGAACAAATAGCTACTTCCGATGCCGTCTTCTTGGAGAATCTATTTATACTTACTGTACTTTAGAGATGGATCCTGTCCCCAACCTTAGTAGCCTCTGATGCCCCCTTGTGCTAGATGTGATGTGGGTAAATTTGTATCTCTAGGGAGGCTAGTGAAAGGTCTATTCATCCTCAAGACCATACCATTTAAAAAGTTGTTACAAAAACATGTTTTAAAATTCTGACTAGGATGATGAACCATGCTACTACTCCCAAAGGTGAGTTAAAAAAAAAATCAAATGCTGCCTGATGAACTTCCCATAAATTTGAAAATGCCATATAATTTGTCCTTTGACCATAATTATTGGTTATTGGGCTTACAGCAAAATGCTTTCTGAAGTGAATTTTCAAAGCTTATACAATTGGAAAATTTTATTTCAAGAATCCTTATTGATTTAGCGCTTCCGTACATGACTACTGGGAGAGGAGTTGCTTACTATTTGGTGCATTTATATTATTTATTGGATGTGACTCATAGAAGAAAGAAGATCTTTCTTATCAAGTTATTCAGGGCTAAAGATATGCGAATTCCAGACCCAGTTCTGTCACTGAATTGCCTTGAGAAAGTAAATTAAACACAGTGGGCCTCAGTTTCCTCATTTATAAAATGGCATGAACTCTCTAAGGCTTCTCCTTGCATTAAAATGCTAGTATAATCATGTGGCAAGTTCAATTCTCTAAGTATATATGCCCTTCTTCTCAAAGACCTTTCTTTGAAAGAATGAGGTATTGGGGGCTATACTCAGCTAATTTTTTTTAATATGATCTTGAGAGTCAGGTTTGATATGTTGCAAATATCTGATAGGGGCAGATGCAGGCACAGAATAGAAGTGAGTCTCCAGAACAAGTTAGAGCAGCTAGAAAATAATGGTAAAGACGGGGACTAGAAGTGTGATTTAATTGGTATGGGGAATTCCCTCTACCACTCTACCAATTCAGGTTGTCATTTGTGTGGTCAATGGTATTATTATCCATATTTTGAAGATGAAGGAACTAAGACTGAGAGAGCTTAAGGGACTCCCCAGGGTCATAAATCTGGTAAGTAACTGAGGTAGGATCAAATTCATGTCTTTTTTCTTCTAACTTCAGCACTCTATCCACCATGCCGTTTAGCTGAGAGAAGACTTTTTAGAACAGGTGGCAACTGAAGGGGACCTTGAAGGAAGAAAAGGATTGCAACAGGCAGAAATGAGGGAGTAGCAGATACCAGAGGCCAAGGGATCATGGCATCATAAATTTAGAGCTAGATGAGACATAAAAGGCAAGCTAGTTCAACTCCTTAATTTAGGATTGAAATGTTGACTGGCTAAGGGACTAAGCCCCCTAGGGATGAAGGGACAGGCAGAATTAGAATTTTAGGTGTTTGACTCCAAATCTACTGCTTTTTCCATTATACTCTGCTACTTGAAAGAATACACTGTGAGGGGGGATAGCAGGATGAGATTAAGAAGCAAACTGAAACTTAGAGAGTGTGAACAAGAGTGACTTGCAATAAGGATTTAAAAAAAATTGTTAGCCTTCTTTTCCAATGCGGATGCATTTCACATATAAATGTTTCTGTATTTTCTAAATTGGAGTACTGCAAAGTACTCCTCCTTTTAAGACCACTGTAAACTTCACTTGAGGAAGAATGAAAATATTCTCTTTGCCTAGGGAAGTAACCTTGAGCAACCATAGAATTTTGAAGCATGCATCATTTATAAATTTATTTCTAGGTTTAAAATTTAGTTAGGCTCTAGGTAAACAAGTCCATCAGAAAACAGTCTGTTTCTATAAATCATTTTTAAGTTTGAAATCAGATGTCCTACAACTGATACAAGTGTCCAAATTTATAACTCAAGGTGTCTGTTCCACCACCACTAATACCAACACCAACTAAAGATAAAATGCCAGATAGGGTTGGTGAGCCAGCTTAGCAAGGCATTCTGACAAATAGAGAGGAGAAAGTATGACTAGGTGGGTCACACCACCTTAACCTCTATCTCCCCTCAAATTCTAATGGAGATAGCCAAGGATCCGGAACCCTAGAGTCCTGGGAATACCTACAACTTCATTCCTGTTTCCAGATTGTCCCCTGGAGCATGAGGGAAACAATCTTTATAAAGAGTTAAGCCATTCCTAATACCACCAACACCAAGAGTGGACCAGCAACTACTTCTGAATATGTAAGATCAAATGCCCTGGGAACAGCAGACCATCTGCTCTTCTTCCAGTCTGACCCCCACAGCCACAGTCCAGGAAAGGAATTCTTATGGAAATGAGACCTGGCAACTTCCTCTCCAGGTGCTGAAACTCGCACCTCCTCAGCAGTCACAGCTACTGAAGACCTAGAAAAGAAAGTTCTCAACACAAAAGTCGTTGACATATGGTTTTATTAATAGAAATAACATTCAATGAGATGCATTACTATCTGTTTTGCCCCTCTTTCTTAAGGTCTATGAAGCCTTTCAACCTGACTTGCAGCTTAAATCTTTTATGGACATCATCTCCTCTATTACAATGTAAGCTATTTGATAGCAGTGACTTCTCTGTTTGTATCCACAACTCTTGCATAGCACTTTCTGTGTAGTAAGTGCTTAACAAATATATTTCTTTCATTCATTTCATAGAACATGCCATCTGAATTCCCTGCCAACTAATCCCAGAGTCTCATTTTAATGACCTTATTCCTATAAGATAGTGGTCCCTGGGGCCCTTTCCTTGCCTATATCTTCTCATGTAGTAGAAGGAAGGCTAGTCTTGAA
The DNA here is from genome assembly GCF_900497805.2 of Vombatus ursinus. NCBI lineage: Eukaryota > Metazoa > Chordata > Mammalia > Diprotodontia > Vombatidae > Vombatus > Vombatus ursinus. Next base: position 34,232,986 of record NW_020954557.1, on the reverse strand, counting down.
GTTAAGAAGACCTATTTTCTAGTGCTGCTTCTGCTATATACTAGATGTGTGGCTAACCAAATTTCTAAGACCAAAAGTTGCATGAGTTGCAAATCTGAAGAGTGGAGGAAGATGCCACACCAGGAACTGATGAGCCCAGTGCTTTTACATCTATTATTTAATTTGCCCATCCTTCCTACTCTGTGAAAAAGGTGACACAGATAGTATTATTCCCATTTTTAAAATAAAGAAATGCTGGCAATATTTCAGTGTACTTTAAAAAATGTTTTTATTATGAACTTTACAATTGAATTTTAAAAATCATCAAATAAACATGCAAACCATTGGGCTAAAATTTTAACCCAAATGCCTTAGCTCTTGACAAGGCAAGCCCAAACAAATTAACAAATTAGCAAACTAGCAAAGAAAATTTTTTTTGTTCCATATGCCCTTCCAAAATTCTGCTATCTTTGTCCTTTTCTCCCTATATTAATTATGTAATGGCAGGCAGCATGTGCACACAGTTCTGTTTCCCTTAATTTGGCTCTTCTCACTTCATATAGGCCTTCCTACATTTCTTTATGGACTCCAAATTTATTGTTTTATGGCACCACAATATTCCATTACATTAATATTTATTCAGCTATCCTCTAACTTTTGGACATATAGGTGCTAATAGTGCTTTAATTATATTTTCTTTATTGTACTAACACATATATTTGTGTTTTGAGATTTCTTAGCTTAAGGAGCAATTTAAAAATTATCATATGAAAACAGATAGGAAAATAGTGCTTTTGACACATAATTCATTCAGGAGAGAAAATTTTAAAAGTGCATTTCTTGATTTTCAACAGATTTATCAGAGTGGCTTATTGTGGTGACAGTTATTTTTCAGTGTTCTCCAGTGGTAGACAATTAGAGTCTGTCCTTGTGAAACTTTATGGAACTACAAAGGAGGATTTTTCTAGAAATAATAAATACACATTTGAGCTAGGTAATATCTGATTGTCCAATATATTCCATGAAAGTTCAGATAAAGTTTATACGGGACATCTACGAGTATTCAGCAATAATTGGAATTTAATAGTTTTCCATTACATTAGCATAATTGATAGGCAGTACTAATTAGGATAATCAATCAGTTATAGTTGTGCTAAAATTATATTACATATATGCTGAAATCATACTCTTCTCTATCTAAATAAGTATATAGATATATACATATATGTTTATATATACATATATTCTCCAGAAGATAAATATTTATCATATATAAGTATATATGAAAGTATTATTTCATCATATATGTAATATCATTTTAGCAAAACCCAACTAATTGGTTAACCTCATCAGTACTGTCTATCAATTATAAATATACATGTGTGTAATATATGTAATTATATATGTATTATTGTATATATGTATGTGTAAGTCTGTGTATACACTCACTCACATATATTGTTGATATGGATCAGCTGAATTGCCTACACTGATGAAATTGAACTCAATCAAACTGGTGGGAAGAGATGGTATTTTCAGCAGTATAGACAACTCAACTGATGAAGATTAGCAATTCTTCTTTAATATGTAATCTTAGAGAATTGACTTGGACACAAAGAGATTAGGCCACTTGCCCATGGCCACACAGTTGGTATATATGAAATTCAGGATTTGAACTCAAGTTTTCTTGATTCCAAGGCTGTCTTCTCTACTATATTAGGCTGCTTTTTATTATATTATCTAATAAATATCTTTCTAAAAATTACCAACCAAAATTAACATAAAAATAAAGTTTTCTCTTGGTAAATTAAGGCAACTTAAAATAATTTAGAATTTGTAGAGTAGAGGTATTTTTTAAAAGAAATTTTATAAATATGAATACATTTTTAGTCATGGGAAAGTAGCTTAAGATTATATTTTCATATCTAATGACATATAAATTAATTTATATAGTTTTACTATAACTAATTTATATTTTTAAAACTATATACATTAACTTAAAATTTTACATATTTTAAAATAAAACAACACAGCTATCCCCTACTAAATATAAACTATCCTTATTTTTATAAACTAGGAAATAAATCATATTTTACCAATTACAATTAGTGTAAATATATACTTCTAACAAGATCATTTGCACAGTATGGAATTATATAATGAGCTATAAAAATGTGCATACCTTTTGACCCAGTGATCCCATCAGTGAGTCTACAGCTAAAAAGATGATTAAACAGAAGAAAGATCCTATCTGCACAGAAAACATTTTTAGTGATACTATTTCTAACAGCAAAAACTGGAAACAAACTAAGGATACATTAATTGGAGAATGGCTGAATAAATGGTGGCACATTAATGAAATGCAATAATATTGTAACATAAGAAACAATGAAAATGAAGAAATCGAAAATATATGGAAATACTTGTGTGAAATAAAGCAGAGCAACAAAAATAAAAGGAAATATAATCGGGGTCTTGCTAAAGGGAGCTTTGCCAAGTGGCCCCTTAGCTAAGGGGCAAGTGGAGGAGACCCACCTGGATATTGGTGAGCCTTCTTCAAAGAAGGGGCCTGACTCACCATTGCACAGGTGCTATAAGAGCTAACATTTATATAGCGCCATGTCTTAAATACGTTACAATTATTATCTCATCTGATCCTCACAATAACCCTGCAAAATAGGTTTTATTATTATTCCCATTTTACAGGTGAAGAAACTGAGTCAAACAGAAGTTAAGTGACGTGCCCAGAGTCACACAGCTAGTAAGTATTTGAGGCTGAATTTGATTTTAGTTCTTTCTGACTCCAGGCCAAGTGCTCTATCCACTTCACCACCTAGCTACCTGCTCTTTCCTATCTGCTGACTTTGTGGTGAAGGAAAGATTTAGGACTGGCTGATTTGCTGGGACTGAGCATACAAAGGAAATGTATTCACTGGCCAAAATGAGCTAGTGGTTAGGATGCAGCCACTGTCATTACTATGGCCCAGGTTTGATTGCCTGCTTGGATGGGTCAAACAGGTTGTTCCTCAGGGTGGGGGAGGCTCCAATTGCTAACAACCTGGTTTTTTTGACCTTCAGAAGTTCACAAGGTCATTCTGTCTCCCATCCTTTTTTACTTAATAAAAGGAAAGAATAGATACAACAGTGACAAAAGCAATAGCAAGATTACAGTTTATGGGGTACATATAGACACAGGTAGGGAGATTAGGACACCGGTGCACTTCTCTCTCTCTTTTTCTCTCTCTCTCTCTCCACTAGGAGTCTTACAGCCATCTTTGCCTCAATTGTCCCCAAGAAAAATCAAAGACAATTTGACTAATTAATGCCTTTTCTATGAATACTCTGATCCAGTTCCTGAGCCAATCAAAAGAATTTTCTTTTCATTCAAGAAGCAAAGAGGAAAAAGTCACTGAAAACCTACCCATCCTATGAAGTAGAAAACTGAGCCTTTCCATTCTGCAATATCACACACTTCCAGAAGTAAGTTTACTAGAAGTAGGTTTACCATCTATGCAGGTCCCTTCTGCCTGCCCCAGGACTAGGCCCTTATTGGTCAGCCCTCCCTTACACACAAACAAAATAAATTGTACATACTGACTACAGCCATATGGATAAAATTAAAAGAGCAATGAATTCATGTTACATACAGTCAAGAAGGTCAAAATAATAAGCAAAGCAATGTAACTCTGGGTGCTAATATGTGAAAGTTAATATGCATCTTTTGTGGTAGGGTTAATGATAAATGCAATGCAATCATTTATAATCTTTTTTTGTTTGTTTGTTTTGGCTGCTATGTCCACTTTTCTTATTATCTTTCCTTATGCTTGTATATATAACTGTATTTCTCAATGGAAATTAACTAAAATTTATATTTTAAAAATTTATCTTTTTTTTCTTTTTGATGAGGCAGTTGGGATTAAGTTACTTGCCCAGGGTCACACAGCTACCGAGTATTATGTATCTGAGGCCACATATGAACTCAGGTTCTCTTGACTCCAGGGCTAGTACTCTATGCACTGCACCACCTAGCTGTCCCCCAAATTTATCATTTTTTAAAGTGCTCAGGAGAGTCACCTTTCTCTGGCCCCCATTACAACTCATACATGTTCATAGCAACCAGAGTTAGCTTTTGCTATGAAATAGAACAGAAATTCTTAACTTTTGTGTCATGAAACCTTCAAGAGTTTGGTGAAGCCTATGGTATCCTTCTCTGAATAAAACTTTTAAATGTGTATAATAAAATACGTAGGATTACAAAGGAAATTAATTCTATTGAAATAGTTATCAAAATATATTTTTTTAACTTCACAGACCCTAGATTAAGAACCTTTGGTATAGAGGTATTGTATGTTTTTTTCTTTAAAGTAGGACAGATTGAAAGGTGAAGGGAAGAAAGAGAGAAGGAGGGAAGGAGAAAGACTAAGGAAAAAGGAAGAGAGAGGAAGGAAGGAAGGGCAGAGAAGGGAGGAAGGTTAAGAGGGAGAATAGGGTGGAAAGTAGAAGAAGAAAAGAAACGGAAAGAGGGTGAAAGATAGGAGAAAAAAATAGCTTTATTGAGATGTCCCAAATTTAAAAGCAGATTAGAACTAGAAAAAAGCACTAACTAGAGCTAGAGGAGTTAGGGGATCTGGGTTTGAAACTCCATTCAAATCCAGGTCACTTGTTACCTGTGTAACACTGGGTATGTCACTTAATTTACCTAAAATTTCCTCATCTGTAGAATGACAAAGCTAGACATGACAATCTCTAAAGTTGTCTCCAACTCTAAATCCTATGAACCTGAGACAATACTATTGAATGGATTAAAATACCTCAATGTCCAACATATTGGAGGGAGACAAAAAGTTTTTTTCTCCAAGGAAGTTTTAACTTAATCTATTTGGAGACTTTCTCACAGAAAATATTTAATGAATTTTTCTACCATGACAATTCTGGAAAACCATTAGGATTGTAGAGGGGCTAGGTAGGATCTGTCTCAGTACAGGGTGTATTCACCAAGCCAAAATCATGATTCTTTCAACTCAACAAGCATTATTAAGCTCTTGCTCTGTGCCAGAAACTATGCAAAGTGTTGAGGATACAAGGTCAAAAACATGTTCTCTGACCTCAAGGAGCTTACACTCTAATGAGTACTGTTAATATAATGTAATGGGATGATACAATTCAATATGCATAACTTTGCTTTATAGACTTTTCAGGAATATAAACCTTAGCTGCATCGTGCATGTATCTGCATGGATATAACAGCAAGTGAAAGGAATCTTAAATTCATGTAGACCATTTCTTTTCTTAAACTATTCCAGGAATATACCCCAAGGAGATTAAAGATATAAAGCTTGTATGTATACCAACATATTTATAGCAATACTTTTAAGGTAGCAAAAAAATCTATAAATGAAAGAGGTCTTCAACATTTGAGGAATGGCTAAACAAATTGTGGTATACAACTATCATTTCTGCCATTAGAAATGACAAATAAAGAATTCAGGCAAAGATGGGAAAATTGACACAAAGAAAATAAGCTACATTAAAACAGGATCTTCATATTTCAGGTCCCTAGCACAATGCCTGGTATATAGTAGGTATTTAATAAATACTTACTGATTGAGTCACTGAAAATAAGCAGAACCAGGAAAACAATACACCTAATGACTACAATAATGTAAATAAAAAGTTTTAAAATGAACCCAGATTCTGATTAATTGCAAGATATAAGTGTATATGTATAGATATATGTATACATATACATATATGCATACACACACACACACACACACACATATATATATATAATGTCTCAGAGAACAAATGATGAAAAATCTGTTCCTTCTCTCAGCAGAGAAGCTGGAGGGACTCCCAAAGTGTATTGTTGCAAATGTGGTTATTTGGTTTTGTTTTGTTTGCTCTTTCTTTGTTACAAGGGAGAGTTCAGTGAAAACCAGGGTAAGAAAAGATATTAGAAATTAGTGTGGTGTGAAAATGTATCCTAAATGTGGGTTTTAGATTTTTGCAGACCTATAAATAGGTTTACACATGCCAGATCGAAGTTATATCTATACAATTGAGAACAGACCAAAGAATAGAACCGCAAATAGAACTTCAAGAGAGAATACTGTTAACATGATTGTGATCACACATGGGATAGAATTAATTATTGTGTGAGGGTATGGGCCACCATTCAAGCCCTACACAAATCCCTCTAGAATATGCTCATCTACAGGTGATGAATATTTTGGGCCAGTTATTCATGAAGAGTCACTACAAAATTGTGAAAGGAGTGTGATCAGTACTGATAGCAAGAGAATACCAACTCTAATAAAATCACTGATTCTTTCAGATACAGAAGTTGGGGCATTTCAAGAAACATTTCCTTAAAAATGTTTATTTCATCTAGATGTATTCTGCCTTGCGGTATTCCAAATATTGTTAAAAATTCCAAATAAATCTCTAACTTAAAAAAAGAAAGTAGTAATGGTGTAAAAAAAATAAAAGAAATTGATAAAACATTTTAGAAGTTTAAAAAAAAAAACTATGGCATATAGCTGGGTATTTAACCCCTATATTATCAGTTAACATTTACTGAGTCACATGCTTCCTGGTACACAAATCAGTCCTCAATAGTAAGTTTGGTGCTTTTGAAGGAACAGTAACTGTTTCATATGTCACTAGGGTGTCATTTAGAGCTCTACAGATGTAATGGATTAAATGCTATATCTCAGGATTTTGCTGTCCTCCTTGGCTTCTTCCAAAACAGTTAGTTCCTACAGTTAGGAAAATCTATTCAATAATAGTAATAATAATAATAGCTAGAATTTATCTATCACTTTATCCTTTCAACAACCCTGTGGGGTAGGTGCTATTATTACCCCCATTTTACAGATGCAAACACTGAATCTGAGACAAGTTAAGTGACTTGCCCAGGGTCACATAGCTAGCAAGTGTCAGGCAGGATTTGAACTCAGGTATTTCTCACTCCAGGTCTAGCACTCTACCTACCTCATAAGAGAGAAAAACAACTCCACAGAGTTCCTTCAAATCATAGGTGTGTCGAGAATAAGCTGCTGCAAAGAGGAGCAGAGTCAAACTGTTAGGGAACCTTCTAATGGCCCTAATGTTGCTCTATGTTAACAATTTGGGGCTTTTTTTGCACTAGAGCTTGATAAATGTCATGTAAAACTCATAGGTAACATGTTTGTTTGTTTTCCCATGAAGGAGAAGAAAAGAGAATGATTCTCTGGAGAGCATTCTGCAAAAGTGACATCCACAAAAGCATTTAAGGTCATGTGGTGCTATCCTTGGTGCAATGATATGCACAGTACAGAGTGAACTGTTACAGATCTGTTCCTTTTCCTCTAGGAGGAGGACTCCCAACTTAGAGCTTGTGCATCCCTCATAAAGAGTATCTAAGAATCCTCAGAACAAATTACTTTTAAAATTTTAAACAGGTGTCTTCATCTTCCTTAAGGTGCTCCTTAAGGTACATTCAGTCCAGTGCAGAGTCCAGAGGAAATAGGCATGACAGTGAAGAAAACCAAGATGTGCAAAAGCAGCTGTGCTCAGTCCAGGAATGTGCAGAGGAGATCTGTACTGGAAGTGATACTTCCAGTGAGGGCACTGGGGAATCAATCCTCAAGGTATCTGAAAGAAGGCAAGATATCAAAGGTTCAAAAAAAAAAATCTCTGGGGGCAGCTAGGTGGCAAAGTGGATAGAGCACTGGCCCTGCAGTCAGGAAGACCTGAGTTCAAATCCGGCCTCAGACCAAAACATGTACTAGCTGTGTGACCTTGAGCAAGTCACTTAACCCCCATTGCCTCACTAAAAAATAAATAAATAAATAAACAAAAGAAAAATCTCTGACATTATTATCAAAGGAAGTGACTGAGAAAACATCACTAACTACCATTTCTTAAGCCAATTTTTCCATCCACATAATGGTTTTTTGTGAAAATAAGTTATATATCCATTGAGAGCCAATCCTCTTTCGGAAAGGAACAGGCTTTTTGCACGTGATAATCCGGAGCAGGCCAAATCTTTGCCATCATAAATTGACTGAAGGACATAGAGAACACAAAATCCTACCATGCTTAATGTTTGTTGGCAATTTTTTTTTTTTTTTAGCATTTGATTTATAGAGTAAAACTCAGCCTCAAAGGTTCTCCTCAAAAAAGGTACCTCTGATGAATATGTAAAAGTTATATAAGATTACTTGAAAGAGGTAATGAGATGATCTTGTTTGATGACATTTTATTATTAGCATCAATCACAGCACAGAACAAGGAAATGTATTCTACCTAGGGGTGTTTGCCATTGTCATGGAGGAAATATAACAGAGAATCCAAATCAAAGAGGAATTTCCTATTGATTCCAGATACTTCTGTTTGTGGATGACATTGTGTTGCTGCCTTAAGCCCTGGAACACTGTAAAGCCTCCCAAATGAGATCCATAATCACTCAAATGAATTTAGCCTAATCATTCACACAAGAAAAACTTAATGAACAAAGAATTCCTATTTTCCAGACTATGATGTTGAAAGAACAACTTACAGAATTCATTAATAAACACTCCCCCAATTTATACTATATATGTGTGTGTATACATATATATGTATGTATGTATATATATATATGTATGTATGTGTATATATATATATTATATATTTCTTTTAACGTCTTGAAGTTCCTCTCTGAAACAAAGGTCCACCATCTCTTTTAACAACAATATTCTTCTGGTGATGTTGTATGACTATCAGTCATGAAACATTACAATCTTTGAAAAATTGAAGTTGAGAATCACATAAAAGACAGCGAAGAGGAGCAAAGAGGGCATGATAAGGTGGTAACAGATTATGAACAAGGAATTACATGAGGCAAGTAAAGTAAATGATGTCATTAAAAAAAGTATGATCAAAAAAATATGGATTAGTTATGTAGCAAAAATGAGGGATAATTGGAAACCCCATGGAGATAATTCTCCCTTGGCTGTCTCAGCCCCATGGGTTCAATTATCATCTCTTGGTACATGACTATCAAATCCATAAATCTAGTTCTAATCTCTCTCCTGAACCCCAGTGGCCTATTCTCTTGTTTCCAGGTGTCTGCTAGACAGACGTTTGAATGTTCTCCAGACTTTTCAAATTCAACACATCCAAAGTAGAACTCATTTTCCCCCAAATCCATTCTTCTCCCAATCTTCCCCATTTCTGTTGATGGCATTTCTATTGATTTAGTCACCTAGGTTTGCAAAATTGAAGCCAATCTTGACTCTTCACTATCCTTCAACATTCTGTCAGTTACAAAATTTTGTCTATTCTGCCTCCAAAAGATCTTTTACATCTATCCCCTTCTCTCTACTCATACGGCTACTACCGTAGTTCAGGCTCTCACCACCTCTTGTATCTTCTAATTAGAAAGCAATTGCTTTCTAATTGTTCTCTCTCCCCTGTCCTATTCATCCTTTACCCAGTCATCAAATCGATATTCCTAAAAACAGATCTGATCATGTCACTGTCCCTGCCTCCCTCTCAAAAATCTTCAATGGTTTTCCATGGTCTCTAGGATAAATTACAGACCCTTCAACCTGGTATTTAAAACCTAGCCCCCTTACCACCCCCGACTCTGATTCCCACTTACAATTTCATTCTTACTTCATATTATTCCTCTTATTCAAATCTAACTGCTACCTATTCCCCATTTATACCTCTGTGCTTTTGTACACATGGTTCCTCAGGTTCAGAATACGCACTGTCCTCACTCTAATTCCTAGACTGACCAAGCTTCCTTCCAGGCACAGTTGAGGTGCTACCTCCTATATTGAGGCATTTCTGGATTCCAAGTATCCAGTTATTTCCAGCTATTAGCAATGTCTTCCTCTTGAAATTCCTTTGCATTACATTAGTGCATATATAAAGTAGTGTGAGGAAGGCCTGGGTTCCAATTCCACTTAATACACTACAAAACCCTGGCCAAGCCATTCAATCTCTCAATATCTCGGTATTCTCAAGCAAATCTCTAGTCTAAGATTGTAATTTGTAAAACAAATGCCAACCTGTGTTGTTAGATGGATTTTCCTCTCCGGGAGTTTTCTATATCCAAAACAAAAACAAAACAAAAATGAGTACTGTATTTACCTTCTTGTGTATACTAGTTGAATCTAAGCTAAAAGACAGGGACTGTTTGGTCTTTATCTTTGAATCCCCAGCATCTAGCACAGTGCACCATACATAGTAGTTGCTCAATAAATGTTGGCAGAATTGACTTGACGTCCCCATATACTCCACCATTTTTCTTCTGATGCCCAAAGAATGTAAGGAAGACCCACAGTGAGTTGGGTAGGTTCCCTGTGGTAAACTTCCCAGGACATGTAAAAAAATCGCATGGGACTATGATTTGTATCTTGACACTAAAGAGAGCACAGATGTATTATTGGCAGTATTGGATTCTTCATTTTAGGAATTAGCCTTGCAATTCACTTCTTCAATCTCCCATTACATTTGACATATGTGAGTGGGATTCAGAGAGTGACAGGAAGGGAAGGTGTCAAAAAATCATACAAGAAATAATAGAGTGTTATAATTCAGAAAGACTTGGGAATTATTGCTCTCTTAGCTTATTCTAACCCCTTTCAATGCAAAGCACATTATTACAAGTCATAAAATGCATCAATGCATACTCTCAACTCTGTAAATAAGGTAAAATGACCTCTCTAATTGACAAGCTACAGAGAGTGGTCCAGTCCTGGCAGAGGAAATGGATTATGACGGTTGTCTAGTGTCATTGTCAAAGAAATATGGTGTCATGTTGATGCAGGGCAAACAGTCACCTTTGGGGAGGATAGCAATGGCCTTCAGTGCATTGAAGCAGGAGGTTTTAGGACAACACAATGAGAAGTGCAGATGAACGTGAGACATGTGCATTGTAAGGGCTAATTCTTTCTATGACGACATCTGATAATTGTACCAATAATACTACCACCTGTGGAGAAATGTCTAGACTTAAGGTCACTTAAGTGATGATTGAAACTAGAATAATTTCTATCCTTTGAGCAAGGCTTTGCTTTCAGAATTTTGGTTTTAATGAGGGGAAATGACATCTTTTCAAATAAGTATTAATAAAAAAAATTCTTCAATATACACTTCTTTACTACACTTTTTAAAATGAAGCTTTAATTTAAGATATTTGGCTTTGTTGCCCTTTTGCATTTACATGTACTATGAATTTTGTTCATATAAAAATGAAAAGGGGCTTTGTAGATTCTCGCATCAATAGTGTGCAGATTAAAATGATATTGCCATATTAACTCCAAATCCTTCTTTGACTCCAAGATTACAATTTTAATTTCCAAAATTAGTATAAATTAGAACATTTATTCATTTTGAAAGTTTTTAATGATAGCATATACTATACTGTTACCAAGTATACTTTCTTTTAAAACTTGCCTAATGTACCATTCACTATCCAAATGAAATATGTTTTCCTGTTGATACTGCTAAAGTTACCAAAATGCACATACTAACAATTATATAAAATATATATAACACAAACTAGAAGATACAAATTAAATTAAATCAGACCTGAGAAAGGATTTACTTGCTTCTGGCACAATCTATTTGATAATGGTTATTTACAAAAATAAATAAACACTGGGAAACAATCCAAAATATCTATTTGAAACTTCTTTTTCCTCCCTCATGCTCAAAATGTCTAAACTCTTCCTTCCAAGGACATTTTCCCAAACTTCTGCCATTTGAAAGTTATCCAATCTGAATGATAGCCACACATTTAACTTTGTGTGTTATGGTGTCTTGAAATACTGTACTAAATTTTTTGTAATGATCAATTCAAAGCAACAATTTTTTAAAATTATTTTTTAAAAATTTCAACCAATCAAAGTAATCTGTGTTAAAATGATAGTGATTGGGGATTAATTGTATCACTGTGCATGAAATAAATGAAACCAAAGTAATGTTTGAAATAGCAAATGTATAAAAAGGGATATCATTCATATATATATATATATATATATATATACATATATATACGTGTATATGTATCTTTGCTTCTTCCTACTGTTCTCTCATTTCACTGCTTTTTGGCATCCCTACCAGAGGGTGAGTAGGAAGAGAGAATGGGAAAAATTCAAAGCAGTGAGTTTGATGGATGCTGAAACAAATGGCTTAACACTGAGATTTTTGGATTAGTTACAGATTCCAATGTATATGTTATTTCTGCCTTATCCCTCATCCCCACCCCAATACCATAGAAAATCAAGACTTGGCTATGTTGTTATGTGATAATTCTCCTGACTCATTATGGAGCATGACCTGTAATCAGATTACTATCCCTTTGTAGCAATACTCATAATATTATCTTGCTTGCTTCTGGAGCTCTGTAACAAAGTGCATTTGGAGACACCACACCAGAAACAATTTCAGTGATTCTACTGTTTGGGAATAAATTTAGTGTGGGGAATGTGTCTACTTTTGTTCTAAAGATGAATTTATAACTTATAATATTGGACAGTAATCCTAGCCAAGTCGCTTCAAAGACAATCTGACCCACTGATAACACTCTTGCCAAAGTAACTTTCTACATAGCCAAAGTAACTTTAGGTAGTCTGTGCAATCCAGAGAGCAGGAATTTATGTAAGAGATAATTGCAACAGGCTATCTTCTTCTGATACTGCTGTATTTTCAGTAAAAAATAGAACTGGAGGAGAGCAAGATTTGGTGAGCTAAATGATAAGAGTGGAAGCATTTTCCACACCAGAACAGCATGGTACAGTGAGAAGCATCCTCAATTGAGAATCAGAGAACCAACATGCAAATCCTGGATCATCAATTTACTGCCTGTGTATCCTTAGGCAAATCACTTAACCATTCTGCAAATTACTTAACCTCATCTGTAAAATGAAGGGAATGGACTAGATTCTAAGGTTCCTTCAGTTCTAAATCTATGATTCTTTAACTTGGGTCCTCTGGGAACCTGGTCAGCACATTTCTTAAAAATGTTCTTTCTTAAATAAATATTTTCAACACACTAGCAATATGGCAATGAGGTCATTGAAAAGAAAATACCTAATTGGTTGATGAACAGCTATTAAGATACTCTCAAGAAGGATAAATTATGTCTCTGTGATAGTCTTATCTAGTGTTCTTGCTGCTTCTAATTACCATTTTTACCTCATGTTCAGACTCTATGTCGTTATACATCAATACTTTATATACCTCTTTAATGTCATATCTTTGAAACAGACAATTGGCCAAGCAATAAAAAACAATATGTAAGAGGAAAACATGACCTCTTATGAGGAAAGTGTCATCTGTTGGGACTTCAGGTTAATGAAAGAATATTTATTTAAACAAACATCTGTTACAAGGGCAAGTTCCTGAAGTAAGTTTGCTTTAAGAAGATATTGTGAATATCATCTCATCTTTCCCCCTAAAATGCTTTTAAAAAACAGATTTTTTTTGGTTTGGATTTTACATCAGAATTGTCACACAAATATAAAAAAATAGGCATTGAGTTTGGATACCAAAGTTCCTATGAATGTATTCCTTCCTGGCCTGTCATGTTCAGATTTTTACTGATTTTTTCATTCCTGTCTATTCATAATATCTATTACGTGTTATTTATAATTTTTGAAAAGTACTGTATGTTTGATCTTTATTTTTTAAAATTCTTTACACTAACAAGCAAAGACAAACTAAGACCTGGGAAAGACTTCACCTTAAAAAGGCCAAGGTCTCCCACTACATCCGGAGCCATCTACAGTCATCCTGACCTATGTCTTGCCACTGGATTCCAATGACTTTGGAGGAGAGAGTGAGGCTGATGATTTTGCACAGCTCTGCCTCACTTAAATCCAGTTCACTTGCAAGTCAAGACATCACCCTCCTGACGTCATTAGTCTTTTTAGAGAATGAAGGACTAACAACAAATAATAACACTTACAAGCATTATCTTCCATGCTTTAGGAAAATGGCTCACCTATACAATAAAGATTGATGAATTTTAAAATCTCCTTGTTTTTTGTTTTGTTTTGTTTTTGTTTTTACTAATTAAAAGAAGTGGGCTCAAATAAATCTATTGACTGTTTATACTAAGCAGATTGGCCTCAGATGGTAGGAATTGGTTCCAGACTGCTTTTGAAAATAGCTCTCTAGTATCTTTACCTTCTATGTGGCTTGTCTCTAGGTTACGTTCAATACAGTAGTCTAAGCATATCCTCCTCCCATTCTCTCAGAGTGACATTGTGATACTGCTCCCTCCTCGTACTTCTACCTATCTGAACAATCCTTACCAAGCTGGTCTGCTGGGTCATCATTCATCACCTATCCTGCCCAGATAGTGTGAGTATTTCCCAGAGTTCTGTCTTCAGTCCTACTCTCTCTAAACATTATCTTAGCAATGTCATTGGCTCTTATGGATTCATATATTATCTCTATGCAGATGATTCCAAAAGCTATGAAACCCTAAACTCTCTTCTAAACCTGTTTCTCATCATTAATTGGCTTTCAAAAATCTGTTTCCATAAGTCCTTTAAGTACCTCAAGCTCAACAAGGCCAGAAAGGAAATATTTTCCCCCTCTACCTGCCTTACTCCAATCTTCCATTTTTTGTATATGGTACCACCATCCTCTCAGTTACCCAGGTTTGCAACCTCAATGTCATCCTTTACTTTTCCTATCTATCATTCCTCCCATATCCAATTAAAATTTAATTTATGGTATCTTCAATCTCATCTATCCCATTTTCTCCACTCATCCAGATACCATTTCAGTTCAGGCTGGCTCTCAATCACCTTTCACCTGGACTATGACTAGTAAGAACCTCTTAATTGATCTCCCCACTTCCAGTCTCTGTCCTCTATAATATATAACTGCCCAAATAATTTTCCTAAGACCCATGTATGATCACATCACTTCTCTGTTAAAAAATTTTGAGTGGCTGACCATTTTATCCACAGGGTAAAATAGGATTTCCTCAGTCTGGAATTTAAGGTCCTCTACAATCAAGTTCCCACTTACCCTTTCAGGCTTTCGTCATAATATTTCCCTTTACACACTCTATTTTCCAACCCAATTGGACTGCTTGCCAAGTATTCCACAAACTCCATATTCCATACCTTCGTGTATTATCACAAGCCATTCTACACACCCAGAATGCACGGCCTCCACATCCTTCTTTTTTGAGAATCCTTGTTTTCCTTTGATTCTCATTGTGAAGACTTCCTTTATTTTTTTAAAGTTGTCTTTCTTCTCAGTTTTCTGTGTATCCTACCTGTTTATTTTTGTGCATTTTGTGACACCCCCCTAAGCTTCTAGACTCCCAACCTATTACAAAGGAAACTCCTTCAAAGCAGAGGCTGTTCTTCATCTTTGTCTTTTTATCCCCAGCATCTAGCATCATACCATACATAATTACTTAAATGAAGATGATTCCCACAAAGAACTTTAATTTATATTCTGGAGGCAATTGGGAGTCAGTGGAGTTTGTTGAGTTGAGGGTGGCAGGGAGTTGATATAGTCAGACCTAGTTTTAGAAGAATCATTTTTGGCAGCTGAGTGGAGGATGGATTGGAGTGGGGAGATACTTGGCATTTAAAACTCTTCCTAACCCCAACCCCGACACGCCTTTCCAATTTTCTTACTTTCTACTCCCCTCTGACTATTATAATCCAGATATACTGGCCTATCTGTTCCTGGCACATGATACTTCATTTACCAACCTCCAACTTTAGAATCTGATTTACTTTAAGATTCAACTCAGGGGTCATCTCCTGGTCCTCTCCCAGCAATTAGCGTCAACCCTTCTAAGGTACTTTCCATCTACTTTGCATTTATCTCATATATTCTCGTTTAATATGTTATCCTCCTCATTAGAAATAAGCTCCTTGAACACTGTGCACAGTAACAGGAATGTTGTTTGATGATCAACTATGATTGACTTAGCTCTTCTCAATAATACAATGATCCAAGACAATTCCAAAGGATTCATGATGGAAAATGCTATCCACATCCAGAGAAAGAACTGATGGAGTCTGAATGCAGATGGAAGCATGCTATTTTCACTTTATTTTTTTGTTTTTTTTTTCCTTTTGCAAACTGTAATTGTTCTGTAAATTGTTTCTTCTTTCACAATATGACTAATATGAAATAGGTTTTTACATGATTGTACATATATATTCTATCTCAAATTGCCTATGGTCTTAGGAAGGGGTAGAATAAAGAGGGAGGGAGAAAATTTGGAACTCAAAATTTTATTAAAAAATGAATGTAAAAAATTGTCTCTCATATAATTGGAAAAAAATAAAACACTATTTAAAAAAGAAAAATAAATAAGTGGAAACTATTTCACAGAAAAAAAAAAGAATTAAGTTTCTTGAGAACTAGGACTATCTTTGTTGCTACTTGTATTTTTTTTGCTTGTTGGTGAAGCAATCAGGGTTAAGCAACTTGCCCAGGGTCACACAGCTAGTAAGTAGGAAGTGTCTGAGGTCAGATTTGTACTTTGTTGACTTGACTGTGCCACCTACTTTCCTCAAAAAAGGTATAATTACTACCAGATGTTTTAAAATTTTAAGGTACTAATTTTTTTTTTTTTTGGCAATTGGGGTTAAGTGACTTGCCCAGGGTCACACAGCTAGTGTCAAGTGTTTGCTCTGAGGTCGAATTTGAACTCAGGTCCTCCTGACTTCAGGGGCCGGTGCTCTATCCACTGTGCCACCTAGCTATCCCTACAAATAATTTTAATGCAAGAATTTATTAAGTCTTTCCAAAATATTTTGGTGATAGTGTCAACATTTGCATGCATACACTAAGACTTTAAAGCTCCATTGGGTGGGGGTGTCTTTTTAAGGCCACTGATTAACAGGAAAATAAAATTAAAGGCCATACTTAAGTGAAAATCAATTGATTAATTTTAAGAAAGCAGGTTAAAAGAGAGAACTATAAAGCATAGAATGCACCATCTTCAGTCTGTCTGAGACCTCACCCTGGATGACCGGATGACACCCGAGGACTGACCCTGGACTTACCTCTTTCATTTCTGAAACTTTTACATTATAATCCTTTCCCTCTTGTGATGTTTCGTGAGTGTCTCACCTGGTCACTAGAAACTCCCAGCAATCTTTCACTTTACTCCCACATTTACCATCTTAGAAGACCTCTCCCTTTCCCCAGTTCTAGAAGTATAATCAAATAAATACTGCCATTGCTATTGGAAAAGGGTCTCAAACTACTCCCCCATGATTCTACTCACCATACTGGTAATTTTAAAAATTAAACTACCCTTTCCTTGGGCTCTCTCCATTACATAGTTTTTCAATTTTAGAAAATAGGCTCTTTAAGGACAGGGATTATTTTAGCTAAATCAGCAAACATTGATTTAACACCTACTAAATACCAGGTATTGTGCTAAGTGCTTTTTCATTAGCTTTTGTATTTATATTCCCAGGGCTTAGCACACTGTACACATTGTAATCATAATAAAGGTTTTTTCATTCATTCTTCTTTTAAAATTCAGGTAAGGGAACATTTAAAAAAAAGACTTGTTTCAATAAATATAATCAATACTTTTCAATAAATCAAGTTTATATTAGGCCAGGTAAGCCAAAAAAAGGGAAAGAAAAAGAATGGGAAAGGCATAAGGAGATGAGATAAAGGAATAGTATGCAACCTTTTCTGCCTCCTTCTTCCTCTCCTCAATTCTCACTTCCTCCCAGGTAATGTCTGGCCAATATCAAACCTTCTGAAAATTGCTATCAATATTGCAGTCCTCCTCAGCCCCTTCAACTCTCCTGCTGGAAGCGAAATTCCTCAGGGCCAGCCAGCTCTTGCTTTCTATCAAACTCCTTTTCTTCCTATTGCTGACCGAAATCTCAGTCTTGGTAGGTTTGTGTTAGGATATGTTTTGAAACCTCACCCATTTTCAGTCTTTCCTCCAACCTCTGGCAAGTTGGGCCCAATTACCACCAGTTTCAATTGGTATTAGTGTTGAAAACAACTTCTCTGCTACCTAACTGGGCATTTGACTCATGGATGAAGAGGTCCTACAAAGAAACTGAATTATCAACTCTTAAAGTTGAGGGTCATGGATATTTTCAGGTTTGAAACAAAAGGATTACTTTTTCTTTTTTTTAACCATGTAGTCAGACTTCTCCCCCCTCCTTACAAACAATGTCCTTTTATACTGAGTTAACCCCTCTTCTGTGGAGGGTATGCCATCCAAGATGGACTTGGAGTCAGGAAAAACTGAGTTCAAATCCTGCCTCAAGACATTCACTATGTGTTCCTGAGCAAGAATCTTTTTATAAAAAGAAAAAAATACTTATTTATTTTTAACTTTTTTAAAATTTTGAGTTCAAGGGGCAGCTAGGTGGTGCAGTGGATAGTTCACTGGCCCTGAAGTCAGGAGGACCTGAGTTCAAATCCGGCCTCAGCCCAAACACTTGACACTTACTAGCTGTGTGACCCTGGGCAAGTCACTTTACTCCAATTGCCTAAAAATTTAAAAAAAAAAGTTTTTAGTTCTGAGTTTTCTCCTTCTCTCCCACCCCTCTCCTCCCCATTAAGTAGGCAAGAAATATCAATTATACATGTGAAATCATGCAAAACATTTCCATATCAGCTATGTAGCAAAGAAAAATAAAGAAGTGAAAAAATTATGCTCCAGCCTATACTCTGATTCCATCAGTTCTCTCTCTGGAAGTATAATTTTTCATCATAAGTCCTTCAGAATTGGCTTGGATCATGACATTGATCAGAATAGCCATATTACTCACAGGGGATCATTGTACTACAATGTTGCTATTACTGTGTATAATGTTCTCCTGGTTATGCTTACCTCATTCTGCATCAGTTCATATAAGTCTTTCTAGGTTTTTTTTGAAGCCACCCTGCTCTCATTTCTAACAGTACAATAATATTCCATCACAATCATACATCACAATTTGTTTTTCTGTCCCCTATTTGTTGGGTATCCCCTCAATTTCCAAGTCTTTGCCACCACAAAAAGAGCTGCTATAAATATTCTTGTACATATAGGTCCTTTTCCTTCTTCTTTGATCCCTTTGGGATACAGACCTAGTAGTATTTCTGGGTCAAAGGGAATGTACAGTTTTATAGCCTTTGGGTAGAGTTCCAAATTTGCTCTCCAGAATGGTTGGACGAGTTCATAGCTCCACCAACAGTGCATTAAAATCCTGTTTTTCCACATCTCCTTCATCATTTGTCATTTTCCTATTCTGTCATCTTAGCCAATCTGATAGGTGACAGGTGATATCTCAGTTATTTTAACTTGCATTTCTCTAATCAATAGTGATTTAGAGCATTTTTTTCATAAGACTATAGATGACTTTGGTTTCTTCTGAAAACTGCCTGGGCAAGAGTCTTAACCTCTCAGTTTCTTTATCTTGAAAATTTAGATATTCAAAGCACCTATTTTACAGGGTTGTGGTGAGAATCAAATGAAAGAATATATACAAAACACTTTAAAAACCTTAAATAGTTATATAAAGTACTATAATTATTATTATTTCACCTGTGAGGAGCCCATGCTTTGGTCTCATTGACTTCTTCCTCAAAGGCAGAGGCCTACAGCTCTCATAGAGGATGAATCCTCTTTCTCCTTAATTAATAATAATAACAAACACTTACCATACATAGAACTTTCAAGTTGGCTAAGAATTTTACACATGATCTCATTTGATTCTCATTACTTTCCGAAGTAGCTACAAATAGTAGTATCCCAACTTTACAGATGAGGAAACTGAGCCTTAGATACTTATTAGCTGTGGTACCCAGGGCAGGTCACTTAACCTCCTCATCTGTAAAGTGGGCATAATAAGAACACCCACCTCCCACTCCCAAGGTTGTTGTGAGAAAAAAAAATATAATATTTGTAAGTGTTTTGGAAACCTTAAAGACCTATAATATTCTAGCTAGTTAGGAAAGTTAAGTGCCTTGTCCATGATTACTTAACAGTTCGGAGGCAGAATCTGAAACCTAAGACTTCTTGACTACAAACTCAGCACTCCATTACCCCATATTTGATCCATAATTTAATTCAATTCGACATTTATTAAGGGATCTTTGACTGTGATGTGAACAAAAAAAAGATGATTCTAGGTGATGGAAATACAAAGAAAAAAAAAAACCCAAAAGTCCTTATCCTCAAGAAACTTACATATTATTGTGACATACAAACTAGAGTTGCAAAGTCAAGTCAAGAAGCATTTGTTAATGCTCGTATGCACTAGGTACTGTGCTAAGAGCCTGGGAATACAGATCCAAGCAAAAAGATAGTCCCTGCCTTCAAGGAGCTTTCATTCCAATGAGGAAGGCAACACATAAAGGAAGTTTAAAAAGGAAGTAGGGTGGGGAAGAGGGGTGGGGAGAAATGAAGGTACCTGGCAGTGGGTACTAACCTATCTTACCTGAGGGAAATGAAAAGATTCTAAGAGGCTGAGGTGAAGAGGATGTGTTCCCATGCTACTGGGTTCTTAGGTACCAGAAGTAAGAATACCTTAGGGCTCATCTCCCCACTTCATTAGACAGGGAGGGAAATGGTAAGATTGAGGAGAAAAAAAGTAAAAAATGTGAACATTGATAAGATACTCAATAGCATATTCTAATTTGTTAACTTTTTTTCTTTTACACCATAATTCCTAAGAAGAAAGCACAATATTTCAATTCAATATATTTAACGCCACTATGAATTTAATTGGGCAGCTAGGTGGCACAATGGATAGATTGATAAGCCAGGAGTCTCATCTTGAGTTCAAATCTGCCCTCACACACTTACTAGCTATGTGACCCTGGGCAAGTCACTTAACTTTGTTTGCCTCAGTTTCCTCCTCTGCAAAATGTGCTGGAGAAGGAAATGGCAAACCACTCCAGTACCTCTGCCAAGAAAATCTCAAATAGGTCACGAAGAGGTGAACATGGCTGAAAACAACTCAACAGCAACATGTATTTAATTAATGCTTCTTGGTGATAACTAGCATTTATATAGCACTTTAAGATTTGTGAAGGGCCTTATACATGTTATCTTATTTGATCCTCACAACAATTCTGGGAGGTAGGTGCTTATCCCCATTTTTAAAATGGGGAAACTGAGGCTGAGAGGTTAGCTGATCTGCCTGAGGTTATACAGCTGGTAAATGTCTAAGGCCAAAGATAGGTAGTGGTCCTGTTATTTCACTGATAGAATTTCCCACACAGGAGACTACCTCTACTAACTTGGTCTGGCTCCTTTTCTGCAACTTAAAACCTCAGAAAGTTGTCAAACAGTGAGAGAGTAAATGACCTGTGAGCCCAAGGTCACGCGGCTATTTCTGAGATGAGACTTGAACTCAGGCTGCTTTATCTTGGAGGCTGCTCTCTATCCACTACATCAGGCTGCCTCTCTTCTTAGTAATACAGTAACGATGTTTCATTTCCTCCAAAATTTCTGTACCAGTTCATAGTGTGAACTTGATCTGTTAGACTGATATGACCTCCTGTATTCTATTACACAAACACTCGATGTAAAGGACTGATATCACCCCAAAGGATTTGTTGCAGACCCACGTTTAGGTTGGCAAGGATAGTAAGGCACTGGGGCTTAAAGTGATGACATTTTGGGGGAGAACTGTTGAAAGGAATTCTGTGTAAAAGAAAAAAGGATGGAGAACAATGAAGTGAAGAGCAAAAATAGCTACAGCCATGTGGTGATGTAAGCACTGCACTAGCCAGCTAGACTGAGTGTGTTAATGGTGTGCTGGAAAATGTGTAACAACCAGCTCTCCAGAGTCTCAGGACTCACTCTTATGTCTAATCTGCATTATTAGCAGCTTCCCCCATCATTTTCTTAAGTCTAGGCAATCAGCAAAACAATAAATCAAGCCCTGATTTGTAGCATTTGCAGATTTCCGAGGTGTAAATGCGCACACTAAAAATTTAACGTGGAGACAGTATTAGCTGGTTCTGGAGTACTCAGTGGCCCCAGTTTCTTGGGCAAACCTCTGCAGAAAGTCCCCTTTATTCAAGCTGTCAAATTTGAGAATACTGATATGACTGAAGTCCCCAAAAGCCCTTGCAAGGAATGCAGCAACTTGTAAGTCCACTCACGGCTTTACTGGAAAAGCACCACCTTAGGCAGACCTCACTTTCTGAGAGCTGTGGCCAGATTTCTTTTGGTGATTGGCAAGTTGTCCCAATGTTAAAGCTTTCTTAATTGACCTTGGGACTGAGGCTGAGAACAGGATGGACCTACAACCTTCCACCCCTCGCACGGGGGAAAGAGATAAGGTTGTTAACATGGGGAAAGAGGAGTGGAGAATGCCCGCTGATGATGTACTTTCTTGGTAACACTCCATCAATGCTGCTGATATGCAGGCTAAGTGATTTATTCACAATAGCTGGATCAAAAAAGGATAAGGAGTTGCCCATGAGTGGGAGCAGACAAGAAAGTGAGAATTATCTAATGCTCAAGGAGGAAAAATGGAAAGCAGGTCTTTTTGAAAGGGACTTTTACACAGTGCTCCTTTCTCCTGCCCTTATGTTGATAAAACTGAAACCATTATAAATTGTAGCTGTTTTCTTTTCAGTTAGTACTTACAAACTCTCTCTGCCTGGTGTTCTGGGGGTTTCAGTTGATCGAGGTTGGTTTATTTTAAATCAAGTAGCCTCAAAACATTTTCTTTCACTGAAGATGAGAATTAGCTACCATCTGATTTAGCCTGTTGATAGCTAGCATTTTATTGATTGCTGTTGTTGAGCCATTTTCAGTAGATTCTTAGTGACCATGTGAACTCAGGTCCCAGCAAAGAGGGGGTGCAGTAGATAGAGCGCCAGCCCTGGATTCAGAAGGACCTACGTTCAAATTTGGCCTCATGCACTTACTAGCTGTGTGACGATGGGCAAGTCACGTAACTACCCTGTTTGCCTCAATTTCCTCATTTGTAAAATGAGCTAGAGAAGGAAACAGCAAATCACTCCAGAATCTTCGACATGAATGACAAACGCGGTCACAAGTTGGACAAGCCTGAACAATTGACTTAACAACTTCCTGATTCCAGGCCCAGTGCCCTATCCACTGTGCCACCCAGCTGCCAAAACTAGCATTTACTGACAAGATTTATTGACTAGCATTTCTAACACCATGGTAGCTAATATTCTGGTTCAGGGTCAATTTGCCCTACTCCTCCCCTCAAATTGGAACTCTCTTTTTCTGCCAAGACACAATCAGGGGTTCTGAATAGATATAGGTTGGCAACCTGCTGCCCTTCACTGTCTTAATTTTCATTAACCCCATGTTCCCTAGAGGTAGGTTATCCCTAAGAGTCAACCCTGAAGTCCTCCAGAAAGCAAACCCAATGGCCCAAAACAATCTCAAACTGCCCAGGATCTGTATTAAACCTCACATCCACTCACTCATAACATGTTCTCTTCTCTCATATCTTCTACCTCATACCCCTCTTTTCAGCAGTATTTTATACAAAATAAAACAAAAAAATATGAATATCAACTCTTCATTTTCTGCTCAAACTATATTTTACATTTTATCACAGACTACCAGGGTCAAGTTTCCTAACATGACTATTCCACTGATTGCTAGCATCAGGAGACCATCTTGATGTTTTTCTTATAGCAAGGTGGGGAGCTGTGGTAATTAATGTTTGAGGACAGCTGTGTGAATTGTATACAGTAGCTTTCTTGCTTAGCTAATTTTCCTTCCCCTAGGGTTCTTCACCCTAACTTTCTCTTTCATCTTACTTTACCAATTTATAACATTATTATTTTTAATGTAGACTTTAAAAAAATAACCATATGAAGAAGTGTCTGTTCTCCTAAATCACTTTTAGAATAAACAAGAAACATTAGGAAGGAAACAAGAATTTGTTAAGCACCTACTATGTGCCAGACACTGTGCACTTTACAAATATTACTTCATTTGATCCTCACAACAACCCTGGGAGATAGGTGGCATATTATTCCCATTTTACAGATGAGGAATCTGAGACAGGCAGAGGTGACTTGCCTAGGTGACATACCTACTAAGTCAAATTTGCTATAGGTCTGAGGTCAAATTTGAACTCAGATTTTTCTGACTCCTGGCCTAATACTCTATCCACTATGTCACCTAGCTGCCTACAAGAAATGACATCCTACACCAGACCAAAATTGTATCAATCCAATATGCTCCGACAGTGAGTGATTCAAAGATGTTGTGGAAGAGTAGATTAGCTATTCTCTCAGACTCATTCTTTAAGGTATGTTATTTTGTCATTGCAGATACTTTCTCCACTGTCTCAGACTGTAATCTGTCTATGACTTAGTAAATAATCTTAAGACTTGAGTTGGCTGAAAAATTAATCACTGATAATGAGTCTCTTTGAATTTAGATTGGACCTTGGACAACAGACATAGACTCTATCCCTGAGTGCAATATCCCAAGCTTTTCCAGTTTAGCTTAAGTACGCCCTTGGCAGAGACTTCAAAGACCCAGGATTACCTTCAGTACACAACAGGGCATTGGAGAAGGTCTTTAGCAATGGTTCTTTCTATGACATTAACTCAAAAAGATGAGGAAAGTCAGAATTCCAACCCCATCTATTTCACTTAGGTATATAGTGTTATAGGTCTGTCATCTGGGATCTTGCTTATACACTTAATTAATCTAATTTTACTTTCATTATCCTATGGTACTACACCATCTTTTGGGGCACTTGGATAGATTTACTGCCTAGTGTGTAAAGTGTAAAGGGTCACAAAACTACCTTCTTCAAGCTTCAAGGGGCTGATGCTGGCAGGAGCACTACAAGGGCTTGGTAAACAAATGATGTTTACCCTTTGCATCGGAAAGTCCTACATATTTTAGTCTATACTTACTCAGAATTCCTTCTACCCCCTAGACCATTTTAGTTGCCTGTATTTAAGTTCAAGTTGTAGCCATCAAAGTGCTTGAAGCACTCCAGATAAGAATAAACTATATTTTCACACAAGAAGGAACATGTTTTTCTTTTTGTTTCCCAGAATTTTCTGATGATAAATTAGCATTTTGTTAGTCTTTTTGACACTAGCCTAATCTGAAATCTACATGGAATAAATAGGAGGGGTAGAAGGCACTGTGGTATAATGGGAAGAGCAAGGTCCTGGAAATAAGGGAATGTGGGTTCTGAATTCGAGTCTTAGCTCTTCCTCTGGCTAGGTATAGGGCCTTGAATGAATCACTTATCTCTTCTAAGGTTTCAGTTTCCTTATCTGTAGCTAAGGTATATGTATCTAGGTATTATTGTTCTAGTTACTCTTGGCTGCTTACTGATGTGGTTAGTTCTGCAACTGAAGAGGTTCCCTACACAAGGTATTAACATCCCCATTACTACTATGGAGGAAGATTGATTGAGTCAGGGTTAGTCATGCTGCTGAGACACACCCTTTTCTTGTCCTTTAATAAGGAGAGTAAAGAATAATAATAGCTAGCATTCATTTAGTCCTTAAGATTTGCAAAGCACTTTACATATGTTAACTTACATAAAACCTGGGAGGTAAGTGTTACTATAGCCTTCTTTTTCCAAGGGGAGAGAGAGAGACTAAGGAGAAGAAGCAGAAGAAAAGAGAAAAGAAGAGGGAAGAAAAGAGAAGACAGAGACAGAAAAGAGAGAGACAGAGAGAGAGAAAGAGAAAAGTGGGTAGAGACACAGGTTATGAAGGGTTTTCAATGACAGACTGGGGGTTTTTTATTTGATCTTAGAAGTGATAGGGAGCCACTGGAGATTATGGAGAAACTCCCCGACAACACTGAGTTTTTATACTAAACAGAGGAGTTTTGAATCATGTTGGAGCTAAGAAGCAAACGGAATAGAGTCAGTCAAAAAAGTACAAACCAGACCTTGCCCATCACTAGTACTACGATTTGTATCAGCTATGAAGATCGTGAGGAGTCCCTATTGATCTTGAATTCTTTCCTCCTTTGTGGTAGGCCCCAAACAGATTAATTCTCTAAGTTTGAAGGGCTGTATAGATGCCTGGAAAGGTATGTGTGTTGGTGGGGGGAGGATCTCAGTGGAAGAAAGGGTAAAAAATTCTGTTTGACATTCAAAGGCCTTCATAACCTCCTCTCTCCCCACTTTTCCCATCTCTCTGTCTCTATCTTAGAAGCAGCTGGTGGCAGGGTAGATAAGAGTATGAGACTTTGAATTAAAAAGACCTGAGTTTGAATCCTTTTCTTTTTTGGGTGAAGCAATTGGGGTTAAGTGACACTGCCTAGAGTCACACAGCTAGTAAGTGTTATGAGTCTGAGGCTAAGTTTGAAACTCAGGTCCTCCTGACTCTAGGGCCCATGCTCTATCCACTGAGCCACCTAGCCGCCCCCTGAGTTTGAATCCTTCCTCAGACACTTAAATAGCTTTGTAACTTTGGGCAAGTCACATAACCATTCTGTAACTCAGTTTCCTTATCTGGAAAATGAAGGTGATAATAGCTCTCTAGCAACCCTTCATGTTTTCCTCTAGTGGGGGGAGTAGAACTTCATATAGGGAAACTACATAGTTACTGAGGAAGGTAAAACTCACTGGAGGGAAAGAGTTTGATTTTATAGGCCATTAAGTGCTTCTTATTTGAATTTTTTTTTCCAGTAAGATCCCACTCAGAGAAATAATACAAGTCTGTAGGACTACTTAGAGCCATAGGAAGGTAAAAGGTCCACTGGAGACGGAAGCAGAGTTTTTTTGACTGTTCATGGACTTCGGTGAATTTTCCATTAAGTAAAATGTCTGTCCTACATTCAGGGTATTGTTAGCTTGAGTCCTTGCATGGTAGCTTTGGACCCTTTAATTTCTCTGTAGAGATCTAGACAAGAGCCATGTTCTTATATTTCTAGGGAAATTCTTGTTAGGGGCATAAGCCCAAGTGAAATTCCTGGTAGAGGTCTCCAAGATTCAATACAGTCCTCATAAACCCAGGGTTGGGGTTCTGGGATATTAATTATTGGTCCCATGCAACAAAGTGTATAGAGGTCACAAGACTTTTAAGAACCTTTTTCCAGGTCATAAATGTTTAAAAAACAAAGCTTACAGTTATATAACACTTTTAAAATACTTTATATATATATTATTTTTTTTTTCACATTGAGACTCACAACAATCTAGCTTAGATTAGTTGAGTTGTCCCAAATTATACTGCTGTAGTTCCTGGCTGAGCCAGATGTTGAACTCAGTTCTCCTGAACTTAAAAGTTACACCTTGAAGCCCCTAGGCTATCACTTAAATGCAGGTTAGATTTATTTTTCTGTATACATTTCCCAGTAATGAAGCTCATTTGCCATTTTCCACTGACTCGCATAGGTTGATGACCTCTTTACTTTATCGCAATCCACCTGGGATTTTACTACCTGGAAGGGCTAATATAATTTGTACTTTGAAATTTTACTGTATATGCTCTTGTCTAGAATACTTACGAAAAGGTTAAAAAAGACTCTTCCTAGTGGAGATCCCTGAAGGACCCACTTTTAACACTTGTCTATCCAAGAAAGACCTATTTATTTTTAACCTTTGTTTTCTATCAGCTAGTTTTTTAGCCATAGTAGAACTCTCCAACTCATCTTGTGGTAACTCAGTTTCTTTCTTTTTCTTTTAATGGTTCAGGTCTGCAATCTTTTCCACAAGACTGAGTGCCAATCAAATTAATTCAAAACACACTTATTATTTCTCATTGGGTAACCTTAATTTAAACAAATATGTGAAGGAATACAGAAGAAAAAGTTAATAATGTCCAAAATGTTTACGTGAAAAGCTATTTGGTTGGTGAAAGTCTCATTTTTCCTGTGTGCTCTTGAAAAGCTTGAGGTACCAACCTCTGGAGAATTTGTCCTTTTGTTATCCATTTTCTTCCAGGCCTCAAACCTATGACTGCTTGGGAGGGCCAGCAACTGAATAAGAATGTAACTAATGTTTTTTTTGTGGAAAATGCAGATCTTTACTATTCAAACTACTCAGATCTTTACTACTCAAACAAATGATATATCTAGGCTATGCTTTTGAATCTACTAGTACTCAACTAAGTTAGAGGAGGGTAGGGATGGGGGATGAGAAAGAGAGAAACACATTGTCCACTTTCAAGTGGAAAAAGACAAATGTTATGTGTACTGGGGTTGGAATCTTTATCTGGGAACAGTTGTTCCTCTCAACTGTTTTATATTCTTTCTCCCTTTATTGAAAGCCAGTTTATAGAATTACAGTTTCAGAGTTGGAAGGGACTAATCCAACCTACACCTAAAAAAAGAATCTTCACTATAATACACCTGATAATCCAAAGCAGCCCATTCTACTTTGACATAGCTCTGACTGTTGATTTTCTTCCCTTCCATTAAGATTAAATTGACCTCTTGCCGCTTCCTATCCACTGTTGTAGATTCTGTCTCTAGGGCCAAAGAGAATGTCTAGTCCCCTTTCCATGACAACTCTTCAAACACTTGAAGCCAGCCATCATGTTTCTTCACCAATCCTACCTCTACTCTAAGCATTCTCTTTTCCAGGCTGAACATCCCCAAGTCCTTCAACTGTTCTTCATAGAAGTGAATTTTAGGTTCTTCGGCATTCTGATTGATATTAGGAAACACCATAAACAACAGCACTGATGAGAAGAGCAGGGTATGATTTCAGGAAATGGTGAATGATCACATCAAGCTGGAGGGGAAATACATGAAGAACTAATGTGAGATAAACTTGGAGGGGTAGGTTAGAGCCAGATTATACAAGACTTTAAACGCCAAGAAGAGACTGTATTTAGTTGGCAGTGACATGATCAAAACTGTGTATTAGAATGTTTAATCTGGAACTATACCTCCAACAACTTCAATAACACTGTTTATTAGCATCACTAACTTTAAAAAAAAAAAAAGGAAAGAGACTTTTTCATTTTGTATTAAAATCCTCCAAGACAGAAGGCATCCCAGGACATGGAAGCAGAGAACTAGAGACTGTATCCACTTCATCCACTCTTTTTCACAACTATTTGAAAAAAGGAGAGGAATTGTTCTTCCAGAAAATATCCTTAAGTTCCCTATTTTGGGGAAAAACTGAAACGAGCTGCTCAGTACTTATGGGTGAAAATGATTTTTTTTAAAACCTGAAGCAGAACCCCCACCCCCAAAAAATGTCGTCCTAGTGAACCAGTCCATTTCTATTGATGAATGAAATTTCTCTATTTCCACATTTTATTGGTGAAACCTTGATGGCATAGAGAAGGATGGGTATAGGTAAATGGATACCTATATCACAACGTTTTGGAGCTGGCAAGGACTTTAGTTAAATTAGTTCAATGCTCTTATTCTACAAACAAGAAAATCAAGGCCCAGAGAAATGAAATGACTTGTCTAAGGTCTCACAGTTCCAGCTGTGCTACTAACCAGAATTCAGGTAACCTAATTTCTAGTCTAGAACTATTTGTATTACATTATGCTGCTCCCAAAAACTAAATAGGAAGGAAGGAAATAAGGAAGGAGGGAAAGAAGGAAGGGAGGGAGGAAGGATGGTAAAAGAAAGGAACAAAAAGGGAGGGAGGAAAGAAAGATGGGAGAGAAGAAGGAAAGAAGGAAGGGAAGGGAGGGAGGAAGAAAGGGAGAAGCAAGCAAGAAAGAAGGGAGGAAGGAAGGAAAGAATGGGAAAAGAGAAAGAAGAAAAATATAGAGCAAGCAGGGAGTTGAAGGAACACTGAGAGAGCTTGAGGGGGCACCTGAAAATAAAGAAAACAGCTCAAATCAACAAAAGACATCAATCAACAAACATTTATTGAGCACTATCCTAATCTTTCTTGGGGATATCTGGTATGAGGTCCTTGCTCTCTAGGAGTTAACAGTCTGGTTGGGGATTCAAGGTACAGATATTTGAAATGTTAAATAGAAAGGGGAAAGGAAATGAAAATATGAAAAATATTTTTAAAAATCATCAAAAGGAACTACATGACTAATTTCTGAATGAATAGGATAGGAATTAAGTGTTCTAGAAGTTCAGAGGAGGACATCATGGACCTAAGTTTTAAAAAAGAAGGGATTTTGACTGGGTCTTAAAGAATGAGTGAAATCTGAAAAGGGATCACATTGCAGGGTAGAAGAATAAAAGTGGAAACAAAAAGTATAACAAGAGACATTCACTTATTAAGTACTCATTAAATGGGGAGGCCTTCTTTAGATTAGGGATAGGGACTGGATACGTGAATTCCTTGATAAAGGGAATTACAAAGATAAAAATAAAAGTCCCTTCCTGCAAGGAGCTTACATTCTAACTGAAGAGGAAAAAGTTAAAGACAACCTATTTTGGGTACACAACACTGATGTGAAGTTTAGAGTTGAAACATAAATTTAGAGCTGGAAGTGATTTTAGATGTCAGTTGATTTTACAGATGAAGGAGCTAAGACTCTGAAAGATTATTTGCTTGTCATTTACCTTTAGGTAGTGTCAGAGAGAGCAAAGACTAGACACCTAACTTAATGGTTTACTGTTCTTTTCACTTTATCATTGGCCAAAACTCTGGGTCCAAATCTGTAAAATGAGATGGACGATAATCACACTACCACCTTATAGTAAGTTGTATATCCTTTTAGAATTTATAAAGTGTTTTCATATTTTCACATTCGTAAACTAATTTAATTCTCATAATAGCCCTATTAAGGTAAACAGAACAGGAATTAAAATGCATACATATTTAAATGAATTCACAGAGGAGAAAATTGAGATTCACAAGTTAAGTGACTTGCTTAAGGTCACGGAGCTAGTACAGTAAATGGCAAAATTGGCTGGGCCTTGAGTCCAAATCTTAATGGCTCCAAATTACTTTCTTTCCAGACCTCTAATCCTTTTTGTGCTATAAAATTCTGTCTCTATGAATTTATCTTCTCCCCTCAAACCAAGTCCTTTACCTGACTGCCCTATTTCTATTCCCCAGGCACAAAACCTGAAATCATCTTACACCTTTCTCTTTCCCTTATCCTCCTCTATAACCGGTCACCAAATCCTACTGATTCTTTCTTCACAACTTTCTACATCTTTCCATTTTGACTATTACCACCTAACTCCAGGGCTTTAACAATTCACAGCCAGATAACCCCCAACTGGTTTCCTAGCCAGTGGTGTTTCTGCTTCTCCCTCTTCCATTCATCCCGCTAAATAAAGCACACTTTAACACCCCCACTCCCCATCACAAAAACCTTCCATGGCTCCCCACTGCTGACAGAACAAAGTCCAAACTCCTAGCTAGGGTCAAAGTCTATTTTCCCAGAAATACCTTTTTTCCCCAACTTGTGTCCTTGAGTAAATACGAGTGTTATTTACTGATCAGATCTACTTGGGGGCAACCTCTCACAAAAACCTTTCTATTTGGGGAGAAAAAAAAATCAGCCCAGTGTGGGGGCTCATTTCCCTTTTTGACGTTCTTTCTGTTGAACTTCCCATACTGCCAGCACTCTGATCTCTCTCTTTTTTGCTTTTGCCAACATCTGTATGAGTGGAATCCACAAATTTCTCTCGGGCTCCATCACTGGAACCGGGGCTGCTCAGTAGCAGGGGCAGGTCTGGGCTGTAAACAGGAAGTTTTTGTATTTCTGGCCACCTTGTGATTGGGCCTGGGGCCGACTGCCAGGAGACCAGAAATGAACGGTTAATCAAAACTAGTTGGGGGGGAGAGAAGGAAGAGA
This sequence comes from Vombatus ursinus, assembly GCF_900497805.2. Taxonomy (NCBI): domain Eukaryota; kingdom Metazoa; phylum Chordata; class Mammalia; order Diprotodontia; family Vombatidae; genus Vombatus; species Vombatus ursinus. The sequence goes on along the minus strand of NW_020954557.1, from coordinate 34,201,335 downwards.
AAAGAGTTTATCTTGAGTTTGAGCAATCAAGCTAAACTAATGCTGCTGGCAAGGTGCATCTGTCCAGGGCTGGGGTCTTGCATGCATGTCAGGATCGCGCTGCAGAAAATGTGCTGTGGTCGCGCCCCTTTCCAACGTGAGCGGGACATTTAAATTTTTTTATTCCCCCTTTTAAGTTTCCAAGGCACCCGGAACCTCATCCCGTGGGGGAGCGATGTTAAGGGGAAGGGCAAAAAAGGCGCTGAGGTCACCAAGCCCCCTTAAATCCTTTCTTGACTCCAGTTCCCAGGACCCTCCTTCCCAATCCCCCACTCCCCTTCATCCCCTCCCACTCGGATTGCAGGGAAGAGAAGATGGCTCTTCACACTCCCTGGACTCTTCAGTAAATATCAATCAATCTTCCCGGGCAGGAGGGAGGCGGCGGGGTGGCTTCCGACAGCAACGAAAGGTCTGGGGTGGCAGGCCCGAGATCCTGGGCCCTGAGGATCCACCCTCCCCCAATACCCAGCCCTTTAGTATCCAGAGCCACCGCCGCCGCCTCCTGCACTGGGGGAAGGGTGCCAGGAGGGGGGAGGAGAGCCTTTGGGGGTGACCCTCCCTGCTGGCACTGCCGAAGTGCACCAGACGGCGAGCTCTCTCCTCCTCCTCCCCCGCGCAGACCCAAGGGGTGGGTAGCCCAGTGGGTAGCTCCGGGAAGGGCGGTGGGGTAGGGAGAGTTGAGTGGTGCAGGCCGGAAACCACCCTGCTGCAAAATCGGCCCTCTGGCCCCTCGGGCTGGTGCCCCCGCCCTCCCCGGGGCTGGCTGGCTGGCCGGCCCGGCGCATTCCTTCGGGCCAGTCCGCCCCTGTCCCCGGCGGGCGGCGCACTCTTTGTCCTTGGCCGGCCCAGGCGGGTGGACGCGTGCGCCCCCCGGGTGAAGGGAAGCGTTGGGGGGGGAGGGAGAGAGCGAGCAAGAGAGAGAGAGGGCGAACGACGGGAGTGAGCCAGCCCGGGCCGCCGGCGCGCGCCCCACAGCCAGGCAAGCGAGCACGCGCGCCGCCTCCTCCTCCCCCTCCCCTCCTCCTCCCCTTCCCTCCCGCACCCCTCCCCTTCCCTCCCAGCTCGCCGGGAACTTGCTGACTGCACCGATCGGGAGGCGAGCGGGGACAGGGGAGGCCGTAGAACTCTCGGATCTCCCCTGTTCCATCTGGGCTCCCGGGGAGCTCGCGCCCTCGCACAGCAGCGGCGCCTCCTCCTCCCCCTCTTCCCCCCTCCGCCCCCCACCCCACCCCCATTTTCTTTTCTCCCCCTCTCTTTTTTTTTTTTTTTGCAAAGGCGCTGGGCGGCGCCACCCTCCGGCCAGAGCGCCGCACTACACAACCCCCTCCGACTTTCAATGTTCCACACTCCCCGGCCAGAGCCTCCTCTGCTTCTTTTTTTTCCTCCCCCCCCCTTCCCCCCTCCCGGCTGCTTCCATTTCCTTAAGGAAGGGTTTTTTTTTTTTTCTCTCTCCCTCCCCCACATCTTAGCTGCGTGTAAGCGGGACAGGACGGCGGTGAAGGTAAAGCTGGAAGGGTTTTGGGGGGGGCGGTGAGAGATGGGGGGGCGGTTTGCAGCAGCGGCGGCGGCAGAAGCAGCAGCAGCAGCGGCGGCGGCGGCGGCGGCGGCGGCGGCGGCGGCAGGAGCAGCAGCAGCAGCGGCAGCAGCAGCCGCCGCCGGGGCGAGCTGGGGTTGGTTGGTGGGGGTAGGAGGGGGGGAGGGGGGGCAGAGGGAGCTTTGTTCTTGTTTTCAGCGCTCGCCCTGTCGGTCTCCGGGAGCCCGAGGAGCCAGGACTGACTTCACGCATCACTTGGTGCACACACCATGCTGATATTGGAGCGCTGCCTCCTACCATAACAAACCCTCTCCCTGTCCCTCCCCACAAAGGGGGCTGCAAAGCTGCATTTCCACCGCCGCCGCCGCCGCTGCTGCTGCAATTTTCTATCCAAAGCTTTTTTCTTTTATTTTTTTCTCTTTTACAAATCCTGTCCAGAGTTCTTTTTTTGGGGGGAGGGGGCTTTGTTCCTTTTTTTTTTTTTTGGCCAAAATGTCGGTCTGTAATATAAAAACTGAGCAAGAAACGGTGGCATTGGGAGGTTTGCAGAAGGTGCAGTTTGAATTTTGCTTTTCACTGTGGAGCAGCCCTATGGTGGCCAAATGAATCTTTGCTGCTGGCCGTGTAAACGAAGGAGGCTGCTTATTAGTCCCCCCCCCCTTTTTTCCTTGGGGAGGAGGGGGGAGGTATAGTGCTTAAAGGCTTAAATGCAAAGAGAAAGGGGTTGTTGCCACGTTTAGGAAGCATATGGGTGATTAACAGGACATGTTTTTCCTTCAGAGAGGGAATTTGGTAGCTCTGACCAACGTAAATGTGTAAATATTTAGACGTTATTAGTGACTTTTTAACATTTTTCAGCGAGGTCTGTTATTTACAATGTGTCATATGTTATTAATGTTCATTGCCTAAGTTCCCTGGCAAATCTGTTTCGTGCCTTCTGAGAAAGTAGACAATTGATAGATTGTCCAAGGGACGAAAAAAAATTGTGAGTGGGTTTTCCAAGTTGAGTTGTGTAAATCTTTAAATATTGGCATTCTGGTATATACATCACCTCCCTCTGTAACCTTGCAGTAACAATGAGATAAGTGTATAGACACTTTTCAAGGCTTTTCATTTAAAAGACAGATTTTAGGAAACATTTTGCAGAAAGGAATGATGTGGAATTTGTTTTTAAGGTTTAACCCCTTTTTTCTTTTCTCTTTTAAAAGTTTTCAGAGAAATAACTCGACCAAGATGTCCAGTGATAGGCAAAGGTCAGATGATGAAAGTCCAAGTACCAGCAGTGGTAGTTCAGATGCAGATCAGAGGGACCCAGCAGCACCAGAACCTGAGGAACAAGAAGAAAGAAAACCGTCTGCCACCCAGCAGAAGAAAAACACCAAACTATCTAGCAAAACCACTGCTAAGTTATCCACTAGTGCTAAAAGGTAATACCTATGAGAGGTGATTTTTTTTTGAAGTGAAGTCTATAAACTTTATTTTAAGGGGATTAGGACTTCAGTTATATTATCTCTAAATACAGAAACCAAAATACTAAGTTACAAACTTTTTTTTGGTTAAATGAAAAGTTGCCATTCCCAAGGTTGTATATGAGATAACCTTTTAAAAATGACACCTTAAAGGAAACTTCACTAATGTGTTGGCTTGAGTAAAAGAGTGTTTCTGTAGAGATATGTCATATACCCTGACCCTTGTTATTTTAGTAAATATAGTTCATGAAGGAAAACTATGTATTCTCAAATTAGGTGATGCTTTAAGGTTGCTGCTTTACTCTGTCTTATCAACTTCTGTATAATAGAAACTCAGGTCAGCAGTAACTCATAAGTTTTAGAAATCTTTTGGAATTCTGTGTGATCCTATTGACATGTAAAATGTATTAGTTTTCTCTAAAAAAAAAAAACTGTCAAGTCCTAAAAAATATTGAGCATCATTATAGCTAACTAGTCATCATCTTCAGCCTTGGAAAAGAGAGGCTTTAAAATGCTTTATACTTCTTTTTTGCATTTAGCTAGAATCATCTTGCATTTTGTTGTACAAGAGCAAATGAAACTGTGGAACGTGAGTTTTCCAGTTAAGAAGTCACTTCAGAGCTTACATTGCCCCATTGCCTGTTCAGTAGGAAAGTTGTGGGTGAATTTGACTGTTCACATTCACGTGGATCAGCAGTAGGGAAAAAAAAATCCATATTTTCATATGTTGGGTGGAAAAAAGCATTTGTTTTCTGCTGATTTATATTATGCTTTGATGGGCATGAAAAACAGATTCTACCAATGGAAATCCATCAATGTTGGTGGTGAAGTTGCAGAAGAGAGTCATTAACCCATATGATTATTCCTAGTCTCTGAAGACTTACACAGTTGTATCATTAAGCAACATTAAAGTTATTTGAAGGCAGTAATTTTTAAATGTTTGTAAAAGTACATAGAAAATGGAAAAAAATTATTTAACTTCATCGGTTTTGCAAAGTTTCAGGGATATTGTTTATGTAGTTTCACACCTATTTACCTTTTCTCTTAGTCACCTTAATCTGGAGATCATTTTCAGTGTGCAGTACTTCAAATGGTTAAAATTTGTTGACATAAATGATTCATTTTGTTGTAGCCTGTTGTCAGAGAACTTATTAAACAAACCTAAAGTCATCAAAGCATCTAACATTTTTTAAAAGAGAAAAATGGAAAGGAAAAGTCAAGTTTCTGAAGTTGACGGAAGCTACAACACATGCTTAGTTTGTAATCTGAAAATACACTTTTCAATTTGAGTACTGTACTTAGGATGTGGGAAAGAGATTCAGTTAAATGCTAAAAGTAAAAATCCTTCAAAGTGTTCATGTGATAATGTTTGTAAATTTCCACCAATTGATTTGTAAACGTTTTTAGGTTCAAAGAAACAGATAAAATATTGTCAAAACTATTTGTGTGCTCCCTGCTGTAGCTTGTTAATTCTGCCTCAGTAAAACTCGTTTAAAGTCATTGTCAGATATTCTAGTGCCTTCCCTCCTCCCTTCTTGTCTCATTTGCATATAAGCTTGAAAAGAGAATCTCTTAAGTAAAAAGTATTCTAAAATGGATGTTATTCACTTTACTTAATGCTAGTGGAAGGTTACTACCCAAATCAGGTGCCCACATCTCATTTATTTATAGTAGTAAGTAAGAAAAAAGCTGCAAAGTTTCTGTTATGGGATTTGGGTTATGCCTCTGAGAACAAAGAGGAAGCAGCCATGTTAGCATTACTGAAGGCAAAGCCAGTCTTGCATTTAACTGCATGTTGGTAGAGGGCAGTGTAATTCCCTGATTATTCTATAGACTATCTCCAATGCTTTGTGTCTGTTCTCATTTCACCAACAGAATTCAGAAAGAGCTAGCTGAAATAACCCTTGATCCACCTCCGAACTGCAGGTATGTAACAGGGATTTTTCTGTTTGTTTTTTAAATTAAGAGCAATGTGGAGAAATTAATAAATGTGCGTGGATGTTTGTTGAGCAAAACAGGCAAGCCATTTCTTTTTTGGCTTTCGTACGTGGATTATTATAAAGTAAAGATTGTCTAAGGCAAATTCAGTAACTATGAGAGGAAAAAAATATTTGATGGAACATCATGGAGTTTTGATTTGTAAATACGTTGATTTTGCTCCTCTTAAGGGAGATTGCTGTGAATGGTGCTATTTTTTTTATTGTGGTATTTGTGCTGTTGAGTGTGTCAAATTCAAAAGTATATTGTGAAAACTTCCAAAAAATTTCTAAGCTTTAAAGTTTACTGCTTTTGTGAAATCCTAACCTAACTGACCTAAGTGCAGAAAATGTGACTATAAAGTTAGAAAAATGTAAAGTACAGAGTGTAGCTGTTCCTATTGATTTATTCAGGGAAGTATGCTTGAAGGACACATTTTTTGTGCCAAGATATGTGAGTTTAGTTGTTACCAAAGCTTGTATTGTTGGATTTATTTGCATTTTAACAAATGTCTACATTACTTGGGAGAATTCTTGGTGATCTAGTAAATGTGTAGATTAAAAATAAATGAGTGTAATGGGAAGAATTACTTCTAGTGCAACCTAAGAAAGCTAAACTGAAGTAAATTAGCAGAATAAGTTTTAAAAGATAAAATTGGCTAATACTATTTTCCATTTCACTGGTCTTCCTTTTAGAGTATATTTCATTTTTAGAATGTGACTGATTTCCAATTGATCAAACTTTAGAAGTACATTCTACTGTAAATATTTCAGCAACTAGTGTTTGTATTTAAGAAAGAGTTGCTGAGGAGAAATTTTTATAGTTTTGATGTCATGATGCTTTGGTGTTCTTAGCTGTATCTTTGTTGTATCTAAAGATTTATAGTATTAAAGAGGACACCCTTCTCTGAAATCTGTGAATCATACTCCTTAGAGCAATACAATTACTTTTGTGTTTTATGTGTTAACTGGACCTTAAGATCATTGTGATCTGATCCGGACTTATCTGGTGGTGATTTTGTATGAATTATCTCTCTTCAGCAAATAAGCTTTACATTTCAGGTGAACTGAAAAGAAAAGGCATCTTTTTTTTTTTTTTTTTTTGGTAAAGTGAGGACATAGACTAGTTTTGAATAGGCAGCCTTATGTCAGAATTTACAATGTGATTTTATAGTACAGATTGTAGCCATGGTATTGACTTTTTTACCTAATAGTCTGTGGTGTCTGTAGGTGAGTTGTTAGAAGGGTTACAGTTTCTAGAATCTAAGAAAAAAGAATCTCTCTCATTTATCAATGATCTATTGGTTCAAACCATTTAAGGATTTCAAAATGGAAGGACAAGTCAGAAAAATCTCCAAAAAATAAAATTCTTACCATCTGCTAATGATATAAACTAATTTGTGTGTTTTCTTTGTATAATGTAAGAGTGTGACGTGCCCTTCAGCAATAGTTGGGTGTTAAAATAGTTAAGAAGTATATCTGACTTATAAACTCAGAAATATGTCCAAAAGTCCATTGGGAGTTATTTTAGAGAGAGCAGGAGCAGGGTTCATCGATCTTTTGACTTTCTCTCTCTGTCTCTCTCTGTCTCTCAAGATCAGGGCTTATTCAAGACAATGAAATTACTACTTCAAGTTTAATTATTAGACTAGCAAAAGTGAATCGAACTTAGGTGCTTGCTTGTGAAAAGGAACAGGTTTCCTAAACTCTACTTTCATATCACAACCTCAAGCATATGTTTAATAATGTAAACTATAAAGTATTTCCATGTTTTTTCCCCAGTTCTTTTAATGGGTAAATATCTGGGTGACACATAAGTAATACACACATACAAGTGTGTATACTACACATTTATATATTTGGATTTGTACTTTGTTTAGTTGTACATCTGCTCACTCAGATACCTCACTGAAGCACAGAGGTGTGATCCTGGGTTTTTGAAAGTTTTGTCAACAGAACCTGAGCTCTGGTAGGTCAAGCTGGAAAGGCTTTGATTGTCGGCCAGGCTTTGGTCTGCATCTTTTGTCCAAGAGCCAAGTTCAGAGAAACTCGTTACCAGAAAGTTTTGTTACTGGGTGATGACTTTTTTTTGGCCACAGAAACTCACAGTCACTCATTAGGTATGCAGGGGTTGTAGACCATTTCCATAGATTGCCCATACTGATCAATTGATGACTCTTACGTATCTAAATATGTTTCTGGGGAAAATTGAAGAGTATACTTATGCTTATGGGATCATCACTTCTAGAATGTGACCATTTGGCAAAGAGAACACATTTTTTTTAAGGTGGTGTCTAATGTGTGAGTGTTCAAATATATATTAAACTCCTGGGTTCTTCTTCACTTTCAGTGCTGAAACTGTTATTTGTAAAATTTCAGCGTATCAGTACACAATTTTTTGAAGGACTACATTGGTCCCAGTGGTAGACTTGGATGCTTGGTGGTTTAATTGGAAGAGGAGAGATTCAGGGGCTCTGACGGATATTCTTGAATTGTCTGACTTTGTTGCACTTCATTGTGTCTCGGCCTGGTAAAGTGGAGAAAGGACTGGATATGGAGTTGGCTTAAGTCTTGGATTTGCCATTTACTACCTATGTGATTCTGGGCAAGAAACTTAATCCCTCTGAGTCTGTGTCTGCCTTTATAAAATAAGGGGTTTGTGCTTCAAAAGCGCCTTCCTCTAAACCTGTGATTCTCAATGCCACATTTTGGTGTGTTGAGTTAATCCAAAGGTGTGTTGCCAATCCAGTGTCATTTGTTTTTGTCCAGGTGTGTGATTTCATCAATTTGGAAAACTTGGGTATGGAAACTCCAGCCACTGATGCAGATTTGTAACTTACAGGCTTAGAGATTTTTCTCATGGTTATGGAGAAGTTAGGACTTAGCCAATGGTCCTATAGCTAATGTATGGCAAGCAGGAATTGAACCCAGGTGTTCCTGACTCTCACTACAAACCCCTGTAGCCATTGTATCATATCGTTTGTATCTTAATAATTTAAGTTTCTCCCCGAAGAGATGAAAATTTGAATCCATATACATTCTCTGCACACTTGAATCAAATGAGAAAATTATATAAAAATTTTTTTTTAACACTAGCTGAAGTCATTACCCAAAAAGGGATGTTTCTTTACATCTCCAATTAACATTTACAAAAGTTTCTTGATTGAGTTATACAACTTTTGTAGAATCTATTCATGAGGGTCATCCTACAATAGATTTATTGAATTAACTATAATATTTTTAATTATTTTCATATATGAAAATTATTTTTGTTTTCCTGAGTGATATGAAGATATGATAAAGAGGTTCTTTCTATACTCCAAATGTTTCTGTTTCACAATTACAGTTATTGAGTGATGGAAGAACACAGGGCAGAATTACCTAGTAACTCAGTACATAGTATTTTAATAATTCTTGTCAGTGAGACTTTCAGATTTACATATCACATTTGAACCTATAGCATAAATATCCTAATATATCTAGAGGCAGAAGGAGAATTTAGGTTCTTGATAGTAATGATTCTATCATTTTTTAGATAAGGTTATACTCTATTGCCCAAATTTGTCATAAAACACTTCCATTCATGACATACATATTGATGACTATTTTAGAGGCTAACCTGTGAATATCCAATTATGACATTAAATTCTTGTACTTGTCATGCTTTCACTACAAAAACAATGGTATTTGTGGCATAGCAATGTCAATCAACAGGTATTTGATGAGTCCCTAGTATGGATTCAATAGTATTCTAGATGGTCTGGGCATTGTAAAACCATACTTAACCTTGAGCATTTACAGTATGTTTAGAATATTTAGTTTTCAGCAGAGGCACTTCTGGGCTCTGGCAGATAACCTTGAATTAGTGTGGTATTAGTGAATTAGTATGGTATTTGACCTTGATGTCAGGGAATCAAGAAGATAAGGGTCCATATCCTGTCTCTACCACATACTGTCTGTGTGACCCTGACTAAATCATTTAACCTCTCAGTGCTCCAGGCCACAAAGACTCTAAGTTGCTGAGCCAGGGCACCAGTCTGCATTGATTGAAGGAGCTTCCTACTATTGAAATCATAGGGCCAGTCTGGGGGAAAAAAAGGGAATCAAAGTGTGTCCTAACCCTGGCAGCCTTGTAACATGGCAGGTTTTTGGAATGGCACTTATAATTTAACCCTAAATTAAGCTGGTTTAAAAAACAGAAAAAGTGACAGGAATATACTTTTAAAGCTTCTTAATATATGACAGTGGAACTTTTCACACCATGAAATCTATACAGACTCAGGCAACATTTGAATGAACGTGGATATTCATAAGTCGCCAGTTACTTGACATCAGAATGACTGGCTGATTCACAGCATCTGATTATAATGTTAAGAATAGGTATACTTGAAATATCTGAAAACAGTTACTGTAATAGATGATTTGTAAATGGCCCTGTTTTTTTTGATTAAGAAACAATTAAAGCTCCAGTGGACTTGCCATGCTCTGACTGGCTGTCCTTGCCAATCAGTTAGAGATTGATTTCATTTTATATTAAGTCAATATGCTGCTTAAAGACTGTCTTGACTTCAGCACCTTGGTCCGGGTGAGCTGTTTCTCAGTGCTTCAGGACGAACCTCTGAAAAGGGGCTTCTATGTGGAATCTGAAAGGAATTGTCTTTTTGGTGATTGTGTATAATTAATTTTCTTTCCCCCTCCACTGCAATATTGTACAGTTTAATTGGATAGGTTGCTTTATTTTCTTCATTTTTTTCCCTAATTAGTTCTTACTGTATTTATTCACATGCCTGTTGTTAGATCTGAGTTTGAGCCAGGTCTTTTCATTGAATTGTGGAATCTCAGTTACAGTTCCCTGTACATTGTTGTTCAGTCATTTCAGTTGTGTCACTCTATTTGGGGTTTTCTTGGCAGAGATACTTGGAGTGGTTTTCCATTTCCTTCTCCAGCTCATTTTACAGGTGAGAAAACTGAGGCAAGTAGGGTTAAGTGACTTGACCAGGATGACACAGCTAGTAAGTATCTGAGGCTGGATTTTAATGTTTGTTGATTGCTTGATAGAAAGGGATCTTTCTGGTCATCTAATGCAGTTCCTTATTTTGTTCTTGAGAAAATTTAAGACTTTGAGAAGTTAATTCATTTGCTGAAAGTCACAGGGTAGTTCTTTTTATTGGTTCAAAATGGGGTATAAATCTGGTTGAAGGGAACATTTTGATGAGCTCACCAATAAATTTCAGAATAAACTTCAGAAGTTATAATAGTGAGAATTAATTTTATTGAAGAGTTGGTCATTGGTTCATCAGACTTAGAGGTGAAAGAGACCTTAGGGATTGTCCAGTCCAACTTTCTTTTGTAAATGAGGAAACTGAGGCCTTATACCAGAGCCAAGATTGCAGCCCAGATCCTCTGACTCAACTCCACTGCCTCTTTCACAATATACCATCTTGCTTCTTATCTTGGAGATTTTTAATAGTATATGTTTAACATAATATTATTTTTAAAACCAAATAATTGCATTTCTTTGAATGTTTAGTTCATCAGATTGCCATGGACATGGAAACTACATGCAAAGGAGTGAGATTGTACTTGTTGCATGCTTTGTTGAAAGCCCTACATCCTTTATTATGGTTTTTTTTTCCCATAATCATGCTGAACATAATGGTTTTATTCAGTAATTATTCATCTGTAGCAGTCTTCACTTTTCAGGCTCTCTGGGCCATAAATATTCACTAAAATACTTACTTAAAATATAATTATAGAAGAGATTTTTACCTATCTGGTAGGATTTGACTAGTGAATTAAGCTTTCCATTCCTACAAACAGGAAAGTGATGATCATAAAATTAAGCTTCAAAACTTTTATTTGCCAGACGTGTGAGCGTAACAGTAAGAATTAGCATTGCTTAACAATTGAGAACTACCCCCAGAATACAACTGAAAAAAGTTGCAAAAAATATTTGAGATTTTTATTATAAAAAAATTTGAGCTGAATAAAATTGAGTCCATCAGCAGCTAAGACTCTGTATTCTCTTTTAGTAATATTGTTAATCTCACTAATGTATTGCTATTTAAAACCCCCAAATTAATTCCCCTACCTGACGCAGTGAAGGCCTTGCATGTATTAGACACTCAATGAATGTTTGTTGAATTGCCTCCTTCCAGTGACAACTAAATTGGTGGCCTGCTCTAGTTCTGCTTGAAGATTTTCAGGAACTTTTAAGATCTAGAAGAACTCTTCCTGTTATTCTTACTGAGCAATGTAGTCACCAGTGTTTTCCTTGCTCCCTAAGTCTTTTTGTCAAGATGAACTGTGGAAAACTTTCGTTTTAGAGTTCTGGTGCTCAGAACAAGGAGGGCCTTGGAATCCTATAAAAGGAATGAAAAATTGTTACTTTTTCTTAATCATTTTGATAAAGTTCTTTTTTTGTTGTTTATTGTTTTGAAATTCATTAAAATCTGGAAGGAACAGGCTTGATTCTTTTGCCTTTAAGCTATTTCTAGATACTGTACTTTGGTCAAGAAAAAGATGAGGTTATTTGCATGACATTTTTATCTGTTAACCTCTCTATATCTGATGATTACCAGCAGAGAATATGCTCCCTTATCCCTTCTTCAGAAATAGTGTCTTGTCTTTCTCTTCACCCTTGCCTTACCAAAGAACATTTGTTGTTACCCGAGATGTATATTTCATTTCGTATGTAAAGCCTTAGGCATGACTGTTCCGTGCACCTGTTGAAGTTTGTCATTGCTAAATTAATGTGACCATTTTAGGGCAACATAGTTTACTACTGATGGTTAACTAATACTAGAATAGTGTATTTTGCTGCTTTATTGTACCTTTTTTTCCCGTTGTTAAGCCTGACTCTTAATGACTAACTCTAGTGTGTGTGTGCTTTTTTTTTTAATTTCAAGATTATTGCCTTTTTTTGATTTCATGCTGTTAGTTTAAAATTGTATTTGTTAACTGTTTCTGGTGGCCTGATCACAGACTTCTTTAAATAATCTTTTTCCCACTTTGATGGAATGTTAGATAATTTCATTTTTTTCTTTTTGAATTCATGATATTTTTATTGAGATTTATTATGCTTTTCCATCAAATGGCAGACTTGAGTAGATTGGGATTTTTGTATTGTTTTTTTTTTTTTAATCGCTAACATCTTGAGGTCAAAATTTATGCTGCTTTTTTTCCCTCTCGATGTGTATTAAAACACAAAGTTAAGATAGATGAGAAAATGTTCTTTCATGGTCCAGCATAGGAGCTGTGGTCTTTATGGATAAAACTCATTCTGTCTGCATTTCAAAGTATTTTTGATTAACTAATAAAATCAAAGGGTATTTGTAGGATTTCATAAAGGCTAATGTATAGCTCCCCCTCCCGCCCCCCCAAATTAACTGATCACTTGTAACCTGGGAAAAGAGAGCCTCTAAAATACACAAAGGGTTTTAGTCCAGCCTTTTTTCTGTGCTACAGGGTATGTCTCTCTTGGCTATGTGCCATGTTGATTTGCAAGAGAAAAGGAATAATGATAACATTGACATTTACATAATGTTTTAATGCACATACTTAACATCACCCGAGCCTCACTACGCCCCTGTAAGGTAGTACTTCAAGTGTTTTACAAAGCCATAGAACTTATAAATGACGGAGGAAGGGTTTGAATTCAGTTCTTTCCTGACTGAAGTCTTAGTACTGGCCATTGAAGAGCAAAAGGTGGTTGGTTTGTTTTTTTTCCCCCATCTCTAGTTTTCAAGAACTCTCAGTCCATCAGCCAAAAAACATTCATTCAGGGCTTATCACGTTGGAGTCACTGTCATAAATGTTAAGGACGCAAAGGAAGGCCTCTTCGTTCCTTGTCCTCTTGGAGTTCATGTTCTAATGTGGGAGACAGTATTAAAAACTATGTACACACAAGACCTATACCAGGTTAATGGGAGGTGATAGATGAGGGAAGGCATTGGAGGAGCTGAGGAGGCCTCACCTGGGTGTTAACTTCACTAACTATAAGTAGCTTTTCATTTCGGAATCAGCCCCTCAAGATACTCATAAAGTCTAAAGAAAATGTAAAAGTGTTGAAGAAAGTAGAAAGGGGAGACCCATGTATGAGGAAATACTGAGTCTAAGGTCTTCAAAGGAAGACTGATTGGGAAAACTTAAGCATAATCTCTACAGTTGTGATTGTGGTATATTTGGTGAACATCTGATTCAGTCCCTAACAATACTAGGGCGTGTGTGTGTGTGTGTGTGTGTGTGTGTGTGTGTATATACAACTCTTGTGATTTGATCGATTTAAGTTTGATACCAATAAAAAGAAATGATACTTACAGTAATAAATTTAGTGGAGCTCATTTCTCAAAAAGGTAGTATTTTAAAAAATGAAAAGTTATTTGGATACACTTGTGAGTGACAGAATTAACAGTTGGTTACCAAGCAAAGATGGAATAATACTTAATATTCTGAGGCTGACTTTCTCCTAGCAAGGTACATATTACTTGGGGACTCCCTCTTGGTGATAGACTACTTGGATGAATACACTAAGGTCTGACTTCTTTGTCCCTTTCTTCTGTGTACCTTTCTGTAAAGTTTTCAGTCACCCGTATAACCTATCTATCTCATAGGGTAGTTGTGAGTTTCAAATGAAATGATAACTGTAGGGGCAGCTAAGTGGCGAAGCGGATAGAATACTGGCCCTGAAGTCAGGAGGACCTGAGTTCAAATCTTGCCTCAGACCAAACTTTTGATACTTACTAGCTGCGTGACCCTGGAAGGTCACTTAACCCCAATTGCCTAAGTACAAAAAACAACAACAACAAAAAGATAACTGTAAAAGTACTTATAAAAGCATAAAATAATATGCATATACAATTTTGAATTTGTGATATAAGACAAAGACCACAAGTAGTGCAATCATCAGGTATAGATGAAGTACTTTAAAAGCATGGTAAAAGTGGAAATAAGGTTTGCTTTGGAGTGTGGAACAGAAGAGAACTGTGAAACCTGGGAGATTGCAGATTAGAATAAGGCTCCCAAACGGGCCAGTAAGTCTTCTGTCCCAGGACTGGGTGACCACTTGTCTGGTATTTTGAAGACAGGATTTCAGTTAGCGCAATGATCTGAGGACTTTTCCAACCCAGAGATTCTTTGACATGTTGTCTTTGATTTGGAGGAGTATTTTGGTGTGGTATTGGAAACTTTGGTGCCTTCCATACATTACACATAGGTCGACTGTCTTGAACAAATAATGGGTAGCAAAATTTTATCTATCTTTGCTTTTCTCCCTGGGGTGTTTTGAAGTTGTTTGTAAATTGCTTGGAGGATGGGAAACTCCTCGATATTAAGAATATATTTTAGGGAAAAACCACTTAATTATCTGGGATTTTCTGGAGTTTTTAAAGGTTATGCTTTGAAACACTGACATATACATATTCTTCTTTATCTACTGATCTTTCTAACCTGGTGGCAATTCTGTCTCAACGTTATTTTGTTATGGTCCAGATGTCTCAGAGAAACTTTTTGTATTGTCAGAGGTATTTCATGCTGATTTAGATAAGTTTTTTTTAATTGAAATATTGTTTTTTCTAAAATGTGGATATGAGATTTTCCTAGGGTGCTTTGTAAACATGAGCTGTTATTATTTTAATATGTGTAAGTTGTTTTCTTTAGTGCGTTTGGTACTTTAACACATTTAGTACATTAGCTCACTGGTCCACTTAGCAAAACACTCCTAATATATTCCAGAGTGAACTGTTGGGGTTATGTGATGCCTTTTAGATTGGTGGAAATGGTTTGAAAGGTTAGTGGTATTGTAGATTCAAATGAATATGTTGTCTTTAACCTTTAATCTGTTGTATCTGCACTTTCACCAAAATAGAGTATTGAAGAGAAAAAATGAAAAGCATTGAAATTATACTTGTACTGACAATCCATAACTTTTGTAAAAAGAGGTGAACACTCATGAGTTGCTCCTTTTACTGTCTGTTTGTGTCGTGATGGTGACGCCTCTGATGGCAGTGCTGGCATCTGTAGCCTGAAGAATAGTATCTGTGGAGTATAATTTGTTTTTAAAGTTATTTTAGCCCTGGTCCTGTTTCGACTTGGCCCTTTGTGTGTATGCCTAGTGTTTTAATTTTATGGTTAGTAGTAAAACCTTCGGATAGGATTGTGATACTCAATTCATTTTCTGGGATTTTGTCTGCTTCTGTGTTTTGGAGGTATTTCAGGCCAGATTCAGGCCAGATGTACCAGTAATGCCATTCTGAAGTTTCTTTGTTTCTTCACTATCCCAGAGCAAATATACTTTGTCATCCTGTTTAACTTCCAGTTTGTCTAGGGGAAAATAAAGACATCTCTAGTCTGAAATTACTTTTAGGGAGCATAGCTCCACATCATTTGGTCTGAATGAAAGAAAGGCCCAGGGAAACATGAATTTGTTTACTTTTTATTTTGTTTTTCTTTACTTATAAATCATCTTTTTGATCCTACCTTAACCTCTGACATCCCTGACTTTTTATAAACATCATTTGTTCATTTTCTGAGGGTGGTAATTGTAGTTAGTTTTACCTTTTACAATCTTTTAGGCCCTTTATAAATGGATTATTTTACACATTACATTGTAGTAGGTCAGGGAAGCCAAGAGAGATGATTTCAAGAAGACAGAGAGAGTGTGTGTGTGTGACTACTTTTTATTGCTTTCAAAAGTCTCCTCAGTTTATTTACTTTAAAGAAATGGAAGGCCTTGTAGAGCTCGAGCTTTTTGTGACTTTATTCACACTTCACATTTATTTTTGAGGATCATAGCCTCATTTGTTGCATCTTTGATAAATCGACCTCTTGTAATTTGGTGTGAAATCACAATTGTGGGAAATTTGGCTATGAACTGAATTGTTTGGGGGAGGCCTTGCTGTACAAACACAGACACATAGGTCCATAGAATTACAGGGATATTATTCTGTTTCATAGTCATTTTAAGGGAGGTTAATTTTACTCTCTCACCACCCCTCCGTCAATATACATCTCCAGAAGCCTTGGGCTGCTAGGAAATTTGTATGCCAAATAATCTTTTCCTCAACTTAAAATAAACAAGTTAAAGGAGAGTGATTTTTTTCATCTCCCTACCAAGATACCCTGTGCAGTGAAAAGAAGGTTGGATTTGGAGACCAAAGACTTGAATTGTGATCCAGGCTCTACACCTCATCATAGTACTTACTCTGTGACCTTAAGTTAGGAGGAAGGGGAAGGGAATAAACATTTTTATAACACCTGCTGTGTGCCAGGAACTGGGCTAAGCACTTTTACAAATATCTCTTTTGATCCTCACTATCCAGGGGGTAGGTGCTATTGTTATTCTCGTTTTTCAGTTAAGGAAACTGAGGCAAACAAAGGTTAAATGACTTGCCCTGGGTCACACAGCAAGTAGGTCTCTGAAGATGTATTTTGACTTTAGGTCTTCCTGACTACAGGCTCATTGCCAACAGCTGTTCACTTAACTTCCATCAATGAACAGGGGCTGGACCAGAGTGGGGTCTCAACCCACAGTTTAAGAAATACTGAAGGGGATTGCGAGTGGGAAAAGTTCAAGAAGCCCTGGACTAGGTCCTTTCTAACTCTGAACTTTAGGAGACTTTCAAACTTAAAGGATTTGCCTTAGGGAAACACAGATGCATAAAAAGTGAAATAGAACATTTGGTAGCAAAATACTGTAGCTGCTACATCGGTTAAACTTATCATAGCCCCTAGACCTTGTGTGAGAGATGAACACTTTCTGAAGCTGCCATTTACATGCATCTATTCATTAGCATGTTCTTCATCTTTTGTCAGGGTGTTTAGTTCATAAGATTTTAGCACTGAATAATTTGGTTATCTTTATTAGAACTACAAGTGTTTTATGTTAAAGTTAGGCTACAAGTCAAAGTGGAAGGTAAGAAATAAAATTAATTTGTCACAAAAATGAAACTCGAATGCTTTGATAGTGGAGCAGTCATATAATCTCAGTCCAATATAGGCCTTCATCTATGTCTAGTACATTATTGCAATACTAGTCATAATTCTGTAATGAAAATTTTTCCCAGGATTGCATGAAGAAACTTGGAAATGCTTATTTTATTAATGTCAGAATACTCTGTGTGTGTGTGTGTGTGTGTGTGTGTGTAAAATACAGCGTTGTGCATACCCACAACTGAGAGATTTTACTTCTTACACAATTTTTAATATATGTAACTTATATTTTCTTCCTCAAGCTATGTTTCTTATTTTTCATACCCTCTTAAACTCTGGAATCCTACAGGAAATTAAAAACACATACATATGTGGAGGCATATGCTTATGTTTAGATTTGTTTGATCTATTCATTAGTGGCTTTTACCTGTAGAAAAAAGCTCTATCTCTACATAAGATTTTTTCATGTAAGCTGCCAGCATCAGATTTTGAAATGTTTATTTATTGTCCTTCTCTTTAACCTCATTCCCACTTTATTAACCTTTTCCTGCTTCCTAGACAATTGGAGGAAGTCTATTAAAATTATTTTACTTTTAATAATTAATTGTAATTTATTAAAAATTATTTCTGTCATCCAGTATTCTCTTCTCTGTCTCCATATGAATTGAGTCTTCTACAACTACTGTCTTTATTTTTATGCTCTGTAGTTATTCCATCTATTGTAATCTGGATTTTCCACCTCCATTCTATTATAAAGTCTTACTTATAAGGGTCACCATTTGACATGCTTGTGAATTAGGAAGTTGCCTTCTTTACATTATTTTTTTATCGCTTTTCAGTTGCTTTATGATCACCTCTATTAGTATACCTTTACAAGTTGGATTTCTTCTGTTTTTCTCTCTCCCTAAAATTTGTCTTGTCTCTTCTGTTTACTTTTCTTTAATATTTCCTGATAGGTGTAGTTTGTCTCCCTTCTCTTCCTCTCCTTTCCCAAACTCTTTTTTTTTTTTTTTTTTTTTTTTTTGGCCAAACCCCTTGATCCATTCTTATTTGTAGCTTACTCAGAAATGGTTGACCAGCATTTCCATTGGCCTATTGTAAGTTTGGTTTCTTTCCTATTTTATAGGGAGACATATTCAGGTTTCACTGTATTTTCATTTTCTTTAAAAAAAAAAGGTTGGGATTGCAATTCATACAATAAAATTGAATGTAGTGTAGAAGATTGAATTGTCAGTGCTTAAAATCATAAGACTCTTGTCTAGAGGAGAGGCAGCAAAGTTCAATGAAAAAAATTATGTGCCCTCATATCATGATTATCAGTATTCATGATAGCTTCTTTTAAAATAACATCACTTGTCCCTCTGGTAACCTGCTCCTTAAACTGGATATTCTGCTGTTGTATCACATCGTGGCCATCTCCAAAGAAGAGATGCAGAAGGAGGAAAGGGGGAGAGAGCTCCCTGTTGCCCCCAAATCCATTCATTGTAATCCATTGCAAAGTCAATCAGTTCTTCACCTTACAACTTAGTCTATGAAAATAGTCATCTTACTGGTCTTCCCACTTCTGGTCTGTTCCAGCGCCAATTTTTCCCTTACAGTGCTGCCAGTTTCTTTTTGGTCTAGATCTGTGATTTTTATCTGTGTTGCCGAATTAATCTTCCCCAAAATATAGCTTTGATCATGCCATTTTCTGCTTCAGAAAACTCGGAGAGGTCCTCATCAGGTTCTTCTACCCTCTGGCCCCATCTGTGTTTTTAGTCTTATCTCCCATTTATCCCATTGTATAAGAATCTTCTGTTCCAGCCAAAACAGCCCACTCACCATACCTTGAACATACCTTGTGTGCTTTGTTACCTCTGTGATTTTGTCCAAATCCCTTCCTTCTCCTCCTTCTCCTCTCCTTCCAACACTTCACCCCCTGTCCAAGCACTGCCCATTCTTCATGGTCCAGTTCATATTCCTTTTCCTGACCACCTCAGATTGAACTGATTTCTCTTACCTCTTTACTCCTTTAACAATTATTGTACATGAAGTCACGGAGTCAGAAGAACTTGAGTTCAAATCCTGTTCCTAACACTTAGTAGTTAAGGGCGCTAGGGCCAAGGTAATCTATCTGAGCGAGCCTTAGCTTCTTCATTGTTAAAATAGAAGTAATTATACCTGTAGTATCTTGTCTTTCTGGGGTGGAATTCATTGCCATCTGTGCCCTTTGTCATTCATTTTTACCCCCAAAATGTGATGTCTTTTTGTTTCTGTTGATCTCAAAATCCCAGAGCAGCTGTAAGACTTTGGGGACACCTTGTATAAATAAATGGCAGTTAATTTCATGTAGAGTTCCTATCCTCTAGGACTTACAGTTTGATGGTGAAAATGAGATCAGCAGGGGAAAAGGTATTGCATTTTTCTGGGGGGAAATCTGAATTATGAAGGACATTTTATATTATGTGAATTATATTCCCATGGGTAAGGGCTCTTATAAACAGATAACATTGGTCTCCTGACTCTAGAAGAGTACTCTTTACCCTGTATTTCTTTGATTACAAGTAATGTGACAATTAAAATTAACAGATGTCTCTAGTATAAAAATTGGACATATTTGTTTTTACATGTAGGCTATAATGAGATAAAAGGCAAGAAAATGTAATTCAAAGAAATGATTGGAGACAATGGAAATAAAAGGATTTAAATTAAGAAAGCATGCTAATATTCTTCCTTGTTGCTGTATTGGGATAGTCTTAACATAAGTACAACTCTTACTTCTGAACTAGATATTGTCTGTCAGTTGGAGTGGCAGGTTGTATTAGACTTTCAGTTTTAACCTAATGATTTATATATCTGCTTTTGTGGGGGACATGGAGGGTAGGGGTTCTTAGCCCACCAAAAGTTGTGTTAGGTGACATTCACCCTTTTTCACTTAGGGCCTTTGCCAGGTTTAACAGCTTCATTAGATAATGCTAACAGCTTTTGGTGAAGGCTGTAAATGCTTATTTCTGAGCTTAACTAAATCTGGGGGTGGGGATGGGTGGGAGTTGTTTGATAGGCTGGCTACTTGACAGAATTCCTTGGCCAAGGCAACCCAGACCCTGAAATGAATAATTTACTGATAAATATCATCAAGGACATATTTGAGTGCAAATGTCAGTACATAGCCAGAACATATTAATTGTGCATCTAGAAAAAGCTTATTATTTCTAGCTCTGTAACTTTTCTTGCAATTGTCCCCTCCTCTCTGCTCACACAGCTTCCACCCCATTTTAGGCTTAGACTGTTGCACAAGCCTCCTATTAATTAAGTCTTCTTAGCTCAAGCGTCTCCCTACTATAATCCCATCTTCCTTGCTGGGCTATAGACCAGTGATTTTTGTGATTTTCCTGAAGTGCAGGTCTGATCATGTCAACTTCCTTACTCAGTAAACTTTAAGTTCACTATTACCACTAGAATCAAATACAAACTATTATTTGGCATTTCGATCTCTTCACAACTTAGCCCCTACCCAGTCTTCTGGAAGACCGAAGAGATCGCTTCCCTGGACTCACTCTGAGATCAAGCCACAATGGCTATTTGGCCCAGGTGTCACTCATCCCTGTCCCTGTGTCTCACAGTCTGACCAATAATGTATTAATGTGCCTGACTTCTTATAGTTCTTCCAACATTAACTTTTTGTCATCTTGGCCAGTTTGCTTGAGTTTGTGGTGAAACTGCAATTGTTTTAATTTGAATTTCTCTCCTGATTAATGATTTGGAACTTTTAAAAAATATGCCTGTTGATAATTTAAATTTCTTCTTTTGAAAACAATATCTTGGGGCAGCTAGGTGGAGCAGTGAATAGAGCACCGGCCCTGAAGTCAGGAGGACCTGAGTTCAAATCCAGCCTCAGACCAAACACTTGACACATTTACTAGCTGTGTGACCCTGGGCAAGTCACTTAACCCCAATTGCCTAAAAACAAAACAAAAAAATCTGATCAGAAAACATACTTTTTTTTTTAATGAATAGGCATTTCAGTATGGTATATGATACCTACTTATACACAGTACCTACCTCCCAAAGTTGTTGTGAAGATGAATTGAGAAAACATTTCTAAAGTACTTGGTACATACCAAGGCATTGTAAATGTTGTTACTATCATTATCATCATTATTATTGTTGTTACCATTAGCAGCACAGTACTGGGAGTCAGGAGACCTGGCTTCTAGTCCTAGTTATGCCACTGTGTAACCTTGGACAAGCAGCATAGTCAGTCTCTCTCTGCCTCTGTTTCCTCTTCAATAAAATGAGTCACCAAGGTCAACTAACAGCTTTGTTGCTAGTGAAGTTTTACGTGAAATAATAGAAGTGTTAATTCCTCTCATCCACTTTCATAACTTGCTGTAATAACTTGGATAAGTAAGAAATACTCCGGCTAGACTTGTTTAGTGTTGTTTTTGAGCCGGATCTGATGTTGGAATTCGACATCCTAAGGCAAAATGCTATTTTTTTTTCTTGCTTCCTTTTACTTTAATTTCCTTGAAAGCTGAGGAACAAAGTTATAGTTTCCCAAATTTTCTGGCTGTCTCCTAGATTCAGAGCAGAATTTTTTATTCTGTGAACTAGATGGTCTTTAAGGTGTTTCTCCTTAGCTCTTATACCCTATGATTCTATGTACATTAGTACAATTAGTGTAAATTAGTGTGGGGGAGTGTGAAGAGGTGAGATGTATTAGTTAATTAATCAGAAAAGGTGGGGGCAGGAATAAATCATGGCACTGCTTACAGGAAGTTGGGAAACTGCCGAAGAAGGTGGCATTTCAACAACTTTATGAATTGCAGAGAGGAAAAAAACTTGATGGATTTTTGGAGATTGGAGAGGCTTGAGGTTGATGTACCTGTCGCTGGGGGTTGGAAGGGGAAATTAATTACCCTGGGCAAGAGGCAAACGGGAAAGCAGTGGGATGATGGAACTGTGGATGAGTGGGTTTGTCTAAGTGCAGTGGAGTGAAACAACAAGGGGGAGTAGAGGAAATGAAGTGGGTTAAGTCTAGAGTGGCCCAATGAGGGCTCTTGAAACTGAAGGTGAGGATCCTGATTCATAAGGCACTGTTGAGGTCTTGAAGAGGGATTGTGACTTGGCTGAAACAGATTACTCTTTAACTGAGTTCTCTCTGATTAGATTGATTGTAATAACTGCCAGAGGTGGATGATTAGAAAGACTTAATGTGGAAGAAATTCAGTCTGTCAAATATATTACCTTGCAGCTTTCAAGGGGAGAGAGTTTTAAAAAATAATCTGTATTCTGGTTTAGAAAAGACAATTTAGGTAATAATGCTTATATTTACTACTGCCCAAAAAGTCCTCAAAGGAATTTAGGGTCGATTTTGATGCAGAGGTTCTTAACTCTCCCTCTATCCCCGTCCCCCATTTTTCATGGACCCTTTGGGCAGCCAGGTAGAACTTTTTATGAATAATATTTTTAAATGCACAAAAATGGAGGATTTTTAAAAATAAAGGGAAACAATTATGTTGGAATAAAGAAGCAAACCCCCCTCCCATCCAGGTTCACTGACTCCTTGAAATGTATCCATGTAGCTTTGCTTTAGTGTCATTTTGGTCCCAAAAATATTACTAAGATTTGTGTCTCCTTGATCTCTAATAGGTTAAAGTTTACAAGTATACTATACTTTTTACAGCTGCTCCAGCTGGGGAGACACAGGTGTCCAAACAACAGGAACAGCAGGCCTTTCAATAAAGTCATCATAAAAGCCCAACTGGCAGACCAGTGGTGGTATCCACAGGAGGCACAGATGGCCTTGCAAACCTAAGGCTCAGTGGGTACTTTAATTCTAGGGATTAACTTGACTTCATGCTTGGCCTAAGTTACAGTCTCCAGATCTTTCAATGAGTTTCTATTTTAGCAGGATGAGAACGTGTATAGCCTTGGATGCCTTCATCATGATATCACCAACACTTGTGTTAGCAACTCCCCCTTCTTTTTTTCTTCTCCAGTTTAGTTTATAAGCTTATTTAATTATCTGCAGTTGGTGTAATGATTGGGAGGAGTGGTGACCTGATGTAGCAAATATCAAATTAAAAAAAAATTTAATTGATAAAAATGTTTTTCATGCACTACAGAAAGATATTAGGCCCAGGTTTAGAAGAGGAGACATATAACAGAAAATCTTTTGGATTCTGGATGAAAAGTTGTGAATGTTTATATTGTCTCCTGCCCCAGCCCATTATGGGTTCAGCTGCCTCTAATTTCCCTAACACTATCCCCCTTAGACTTCTTAAGTTATTGCTTGCAGGCTGCAGATAGGCAGTTAGCTGAGGCACACCCTCCCTGTTAAAAGGCAGATTACTAGTTCTTCTCAGTTGGAGAGCTGTCAGAATCTGTGAGGCTTGAAAGATGTGTTAGAGAGAGCTTTTTATCTAAAAGTGGGGCACTCTGACATTAGAAGTACTCTCATATTCTTGAATCAGAAGAATTGTTGTTTGTCCTTCATTCTTGAAGAGGACCATGACATTAGGAAGAAAGGTGATGCCATGACTTGCAAGTGAATTGGATTTAAGTGAGGGAGGGCTGTGCAGAGTCACCAGCCTCACTCTCTCCCTCCTGAGCCTTCTGGGTCCAGTGACCAGACGACTGGAGATGGCCCCTTCCCTTTCTATCAAGCAATCAACAAATGTTAACATCCAACTTTAGATGTTTCCTAGCTGTGTGACCCTGGGTAAGTCACTTAACCCTGAATTAAAAGAAAGATGAACTATTGTCAGCTGTAGACACATTTTGTGTTGGAAAAAAAATCCTCTTTAGTCATGAGTCTTTATTATGAATAAATTCCTCTTTGCCTGTAGCTTGGAAAGGTACAACAGGATTTGCACATTTCTGTGTCTAGTACATAACCCCTGAGAATGGAGGAGGTATCTTTTTATTACATCACTTTAACTTTTCTTGTGACAGGAAGTATACTTGAGTGTTTAATTAAGTTTCCCAGAAGTAGTAACTTCCTGAATCTTGTTTTCAGAATAAAATATCTTCAATTAATAATGACACAATAGATTTTCTTTTGGACTCAGATAAAACCCTTACAAATTGTATATTTACTTGCGTGGGGGTGATAGATAGGTGACTAGACCAGTGATTCACTGGTTATGGGGAACCTCCCTGGTGAGGAAATTCACTCAGCTAATCAGATCTGTCTTTTCTCTACAACTGGGTCTACTCTTGTTGCCTAGAGCATTGAGAATTGTAACTAGCCCAGAGTCACATAGCCAGTAGGTGTCAGAGATAGTTGTCTTGGATTTAAACCTGGCTAGCTATCCACTCCCCTGGGCTGCTTCTTGACTACTGCATAGAAATTATTTTATCTTATTTATTTAATGATGATGTTTTACACTGACCAGTCAGTTAAATAATGAAGAGGTAATATTCTTAATTATAACTCATTACATTGTACTGGAATCTATCCTAACCTTATGATAACTTCCCTCACACACATTTCTAGGGATGCGTCATGAATAATTTGCATTGAATTGTTTGTCCTCTTTTCAATAACTTAATTTCAGAAGGAATTGCAACATTGTTTCAACATGTAAACATGGTATAAATTACCATGGGATTTTATTTAGTATCCTGTAGGTATGTTTATTTGCCAATTTTTTTTGTGCCTGAATTATTTACTAATACTGTGTAATTGTATTACTTTCAAGCACTAAAGTTGAATGTAATAAAGATTTATAAAAATTGTTTTTTTCTTAGCATTTACTAGCATGAATTAAACTACATTTTTCCCAAGATTTTTTCTATTGCTATACTTTTCCATCGTCATTTATTTTCAGTTGCAGTTTTGTGATGAATTATGCCTAATGGCTCTTACTGGCACATTACAAATAAATTGTTTAGTTCTAGCTGGCTAAGTGGATGGAGTGACAGGCCTGGAGTCAGGAACACTCATCTCCGCAAGTTCAAATTTGGCCTTAGATACCTAATAGCTGTGTGACCCCGGGCAAGTTACTTACCCCTGTTTGCTTCAGTTCCTGATCTGTAAAAATGAGCTGGAGAAGGAAATGGCAAACCACTTCAGTATCTTTGCCATGAAAAACCCCAAACGGGGCCACAAAGGGTTGGGTATGGCCGAAAAATGACTGAACAAGTATGTTTGCTTTTGTACTTGACAGTTGTTAGTGGGAGCAAAAACTTGTAAGTATAAAAAGTCCTGTGCTGCAGAAATGCCATTTTAAATGCCCTGCTACCCCCTCCGCCTTTCAAAGGTTCACAGATTAAATCTTCTCATTTTACAGAGGAGGAAAATGAAGCCCAGAGAGTTGAAATTATATTTCTAAAGTCACAAGGTAGTAAATAGCTGAGACTGACTAGAACCCCCAGGTTCTTTAACTCCAAATCATTTCCTTTTTCCAGTATGTCAAGATGGAAAGCTTGAACTTAATGTTTTTCACTTTGAGAATGTCACAAGTTTCTAACGTTTTACACTGATGGTCTTTAGTTTAAAAATGCAGGCTTTGTTTTACTTAATGAAGTAGAATGCTGATGTTTTAACATCAAATTGGATGACCTACCTTAAAATTTTTTAAAAAGATGTTTTGTTTTATTTTATTTTTATAGAGTCCAGACCCCTGATCACTTAGTGGCAGGCCCACCATCTCTGTTTAATTTATTAACAAAGATTTTGGCCTGAGGCACTGAGAACTGGTGACTTGTGCTTGGTCATATTGCTAGTATAATGGTTAATAATAGCCAACATTAACACAGTGTTAAAGCACTTTTGCATGTGTTATCTTTTCTGTTGGTGGTCTAGCTTTTCTTAAGCACCACGTACCCTGCAGCTGCTTGCGTATCTACTATTTCCTAGGCACTATGCAAAATGCTGAGGTTACAAAGAAACGTGAAAGAGAGAGGTCCCTTCCTCTACTGGGAGAAACAACATGCAAACAACTATGTACATACAGGATATATACAGGGGAAATTGGGGGGAGTCTTGGAGGGAAGGCAACTGCATTAAGGGCTAGAAAAGGCTTCTTACACAAGGTAGGTCTTCAGCTGAGACTTGAAAGAAGCCTGGGAAAGTAGGAGGCAGAGAGTTTTAGAAGCCCAGAGCACAGTCATTAAAAATGCTCAGAGTGGGTATATGTGAGGAGGCCTGTGGCACTGGATCAGTGTGTATGAGAAGCGGGGAGTAAAGTGTAAGACAACTGGAAAAGTAGTAAGGGACCAAGATATGAAGGTCTTTAAAAGCTAAACAAGATTTTGCATTTGGTCCTGGAGGTAAGTAATGGTCACTGGAATTTATTGAATAGGGGGCTGATGTGGTCAGCCCTGTGCTTTAGGAAGGCAGTTTGACAGCTGACTGGAGAATAGACTGGAGAGGGCAGAGGCTTGAGGCAGGGAGTTCAATCTGCTAACTGATGGTTATTGCACCAGTCCAGGTGTGAGATGACGATTGTTTCTATCAGAGGTTGAAATTAGCAGAGGAGAAGAGGGAGTATATGTGAGAGATACTAGGAAGGTAGAAACAAGAGACCTTTGCAACTGATTGAACCTGGGGTATGAGAGTGAGGAGTTCCCTAGCCCCTGAAGTTGTGAGCTTGAGGGACTGGCAGGATGGTGGTACCCTCTATTGAAATAGGGAAGTTAGGAAGAAAGGAGGCTTAAGGGAAAGAAAATGAGCTCAGTTTGGACCCATTGACTAAGGGACATCCAGTGCAAGATGTCATTTGATTCTCAAAACAACCCTGTGAGGTCATAGGCCAGGCTAATATATGTCAGGCAGAACTAGAATCAGTTCTTCCTGAGTCCAAGGTAGGCTATGCTCATGTTAACTAAAATACTGTCTTTTAGTCTTTTTTCTCCAAAAATGAATTTTAATTGATTTAACTGACTGCCATGCAACTGCATTTCTTTGGGAGGAAACCATGTAATACTAGTATTAAACTAAATAAATTGTATAATTGGTTCCAAACTCAACTTGGTGCTTTAGACTTCTTTAAAGCTTTCAGTACTAAAATTCTTTCTGGTGCTTAAGGGGGGGAAAAAAAACTAAACTAAACACAAACCACTGTTAGTGAATTCAGTTTTGCCTGCCAAAATAACCATCTATATATTCTGTAGCAAGTGACAGCCATGACCTATCTCTTCTTGGCCTTTTGCCAATTATGTAATTGAAGGCCAGTGTTTATATGTCACATTTTAAAGCACACTATCATATCTCACTAAGAAAATGACTTAAAAATACTTCAGATATAAACTAGAAGTTTATCTTTCCTGTTAACAGATCTGTTAAAAGAGTTGTTTGTATTTTTTTTCCTGTTCAGTCTTAAGGTCTGCGCTTACTTTTTTTTTTTTTCTTTTTAACACTTTTGGGATGTTTCCAAAATACTTTCAGTTACCAAGTTATCCTTGGTATATTAAAAGGCAGTGATTTTTTTTTTAGAGGGATATGTTAAGTACACTTTTAAATGGCTCACTAAGATAACTTTTAGTTATATCGATTGAACGTTTACTGAATTGTCTCATGTAAATTTGAATCCAAGATTATCACATTGGGTCAGATTCCATTTAATCTATTCTGTACCCTCTTTTATTGATGAAGTCAGGCTTATTTTTCTTGACTTCTACCTCAGGTCAGGGAAGTACCCCAAGATGTCCATTGATAAGTGCTTAGTACTGAAATCCTGGGGGATATCATTATCTATGAATTTAAACTTTTAAAAAACCCAATTCTGCTGTTTAATATTAAATATGTTATTGTGCCTATTTCACCTTTTTGTGGTATGAATTCCGAAAGTCTACCTTGAAAAGAATAATACCACTATTTCAATTCATATGTTTACTGTAAAACTTAAAAAAAAAAAAAGTATGTCGCTGTTTCTCACATATGTTAGATTTACTGATCAAGGCAGTATTTAGTTTGTTCATAGTTTTCAGGATTTATAGACTTGGCTTTTATTCCCTTTCAGTCTTTGTCTTCCCTGACTGTCTCTCCCCCTTTATCTACTTATTTAGCATCTTCACTCTCTTGAAACTGAACTAGACATTGAATGGGCTTCCTTTATTCTGTCTAACTCATCCTTGGACCAGTATCTAATAGAAAATCAGTAAGTTGTCTGCTATTTTGAATTAATCATTTATACAACAATCATTTGTCATGTATCACCTCAGAGAGGTTAAGTGACTTGTCTGTGGCCCCACAAAGGGCTGCAGGGGCAGTTTATGCGCTGGTGTACTTGACTACAAGTCCATTAGTCTGTATCATTGTATCACACTGCCTTCTCATCAAGCCTTTTCAGAAGTTTAAAAGCACTCTTAAAGCAGTTAACCTCTTAATCCTTGTTAGTGCTTTCTAGGCATTAAAATTGTTCCTTTGGCTTACTTTTTCAAGTTATACTTATTTTAGATTACTTTGCTCAATTGACTACCTATTTTCTTAGTGTGTGCTTTGCTCTTCGTTGGATGTTCACAAGATACCTGGCATAAGACTAGGTAGAAGTGGTCATATCGTAGGCATGCTGATGTTTTTCCTGTCTTCCATCCCGTTCTCCCCTTCTTTCTTTGCAATAGCAGTCAGAAACTGCTGAATTAAGTCTTCTAAAAAGTTATTTCAACTTTAAAAGACAGATATTTGAAATTTTTACATATAGTATGTTCTGTGCTATATTTCTTCCTAAAGTTTACCAGAACTGGTAACAGTGTCAGTAAACTGTGTGTATGCTCATAGGCATTTCTTCTTCTGTAGTACATAAGTTTTTGGTTTCTCTCTGTGCTAAGGTTACTTTGAACAGTAACTTTTATTTTTCTATTATTTTGCAAAATTGGTTCTTTCTGTTGAACAATGAATCCTTCTCTAAGTGCTTATCTGATTTAGTCTAGGTGCTCTGGTAGTTAACTTTTAATTTCTCTTCAGATCCATGAGTAGTTAAAAGTAATGCAGGTGTTTCTCAGGACATCACCCAGAGGAGAAAGTTTCCTCATGGGAGTTTTAACAGTTTGTAGTGTGCATGCTGGATCTTGATAATTCTGTAGTAACTTCCCATAACAATTTTTCTTTTCCATTTTCTGTATAGCTCCCCAAACCAGAATAGCTAAATGCATGAAGTTTTCCTTAGACGTAGGTAAACAAAGTGTTTGAAGCTATCAACCCTTAATTATTAAAACATCACTTGGCTGGTATGCATAACTTAGGGAAAAAATGCTTTTGGTAAAAAGAGGTGTGATGTGTAAACCTGCATACACATCCCCTGCCATCCATCTTCATTAAATTATTTTTCTGCTTTGGCCTTTATTTCCCATCCATGTACAAAGGAGTGCTCCAATCTGTGTTTACTTACACACAAGTTTTGCATCTTTTCGTGAGAGAGCAATGTGTTTGGAAAATTTCTACTTTGAAAATAATGAGCTCACTTTAAATTGTTAGTGGATTCATCAAATTCTCAATTAATGAGTTCATCAACTCATTCTTAGTTGCTACTGAGCCATCAAAATATTGAGAATTGACATCATAAGCCAAGTTATCTAATTTTACAAATTAAGGGCCAAGGAGGTCAGATGTTCAGGGTTGTTATGTAGTGGAGCTAGTGACAGAGCCATTTATTCATTTCCAGGTGACTGGGGTACATAAACAAAAGTAAAATTAGCCCTACCTTCTAGGAATTTAGATTGGGGAAGGGGATATGTGTGATTGAGAGAGAAGCTACAAGTACATAGAGATGTAAATACAAAATACATACAAATCATTTAGGGGAAGGGAGTTAAGAGTACAGTGACAACTTGGAACATCAGGATATAAGTCTTTTTATGGAAGGTGGTACTAAAGATGTCTTGAAGGAAGCTAGGTAGGATTCTAAGAGAATTCTAAGAGAATGCTCTCTGCTGGGAGTGCAGCCTGTGCAGAGGCACGGAGATGGAATCTTGTATGCAGGTAACTTGGGGCCTATGCCTGCGGCATTTGGAATAAAGCTTCCTTAAGTTGGAGAGGTTTAAAAATGAGGATGAGACTCCGTTTCTAGTGCTCATTTC
Source organism: Vombatus ursinus (assembly GCF_900497805.2). NCBI lineage: Eukaryota > Metazoa > Chordata > Mammalia > Diprotodontia > Vombatidae > Vombatus > Vombatus ursinus. Next base: position 34,171,384 of record NW_020954557.1, on the reverse strand, counting down.
TGTTCCTTCAATCATTGTACAACAGATGCCTCTCCAAATGAATGATTATGTAGTAACCTTGTATCGCTCCTGGGAAGGGAGAAAGGAAACCTTGACACCAGACTTGTATGTCCAAAGAGAGATTTATTAAAGAATATTTTATACGGATAGTCAAGGCCATAAGAGGACTGGAGATCAAAGGAGGGTACCGAAGTGTTCCAAACTGGGGTGGTGGTGTGGTAGCTTCATAAATGGCTTCTCAGTTTCCTTTTTCTGTATGGGGGGGAGGGAGTAACATATCTCTGATGTGCTAGAGATGTACTCTCCCTTTCAGGGTTTCCAAAATGGTGATTCCAAGATATATCAGCTACCCCTGCTTCAATATGTAGCCTTTGTTATCTTTGAGTACAGTAATTGATTGAATGGAATGTTACCTGATTTACCTAAGGGGGAATATGGGGAGGGTCTTATCTATGACTCCAGGTGCTATGGGGCTGTTTTGGGTCCAGGTGGATGCTTTATCTATGAAGTTAGTAAGAAAAGAGATGGAAACCTTGGCTGGTTTTAAGGGCAGAAGCAAAAAGCAAAGGGATAATCAATATTTAAATGATACATGACAGTTACCTAGCAAGCACCAGAAGTTGCTCTTTCAAGTGAGAGAGGAGTGTCTATTGCAAAAGTGGTTTGGGACTTTTTTCCTCTGGAATTCTACTTGAATTCCATGGTAGCAATAAACTGCTCACACACAGAAATCCTAATTACTACCTATTAATATTGCTATGTACAAAAATGTTCATGTGTACATATATATTCCGTAGAAAGTAATTTTGATTACAAATACTCCTCAAAGTACAGAAGGATATGGCCACAGCTAAAAAAAATTTTAAGAAGCAAAACCATGTCTTTATGCACATAATTAGAAGGGGACAAAAGGAATGTACAGACCAGACGTTATGGAAAGCTTTGCAGAAGTTAATTTTGTTGATCCTGCCTCAACAGAGTTGTCAGTAGAGTGATTTGGCTGAAATGCAGACTGTGTAAAGGGGCATAATGTTCCATAAGCCTGAAAAGGTAGATTGGAGCAAGATTGTGAAGGACCTTAAATGCATCTAGTCTAGTGCCCTTTTTATGTCCTATAACCTAAAAAAGAAAAGAAAATGAAAGCACTTTAATTCTTAGCTCTAATAATGGTTACCTGATGTGAAGCTTGAACTTCCACCTTTCCCTTTCTCTAGGGTATACAATATTTGCTTGCAAAGGGCGATTGTGAGGCTTAATTTAACTACTGAGATTATATTATATGCTGAGGTACGTAATGTGATAACATTATGTCCTATTATTGTTTTTATAGCTGTTTTTGAAGTGAATTAAACATTTATTAAGTGCCAGTCATACCAAAGGCACTGTTTTAGGCTCCAGAGATATAGAAACAGATAATAACTTACTCCCTTGGCTCAAATTAAAAATGCATGAAAAAAAATCGTTATTTCTTTTTCTTCTCTAATTGCTTTTAGGAAAACCAGGAAATGAAGAGTGAAACTTTTTCTTATCATTTATTCCAGTGATCTGATTTTGTTTTATGGATACATGATTTTTATTTGCTTCTTTATTTCATGGATTTCCAGGCAAAGACCCCCCCATTATTATCAGGTGGCCATTCTTATTGTGAAGTCAGTTAATAAATTTATTAAGGTCCTACTATGTACCAGTCACTGTGCTAAGGACTGGGGGTACAAAGAAAGGCAGAAGACAAGTCCCTGCCCTCAAGGACCTTACAGTCTAATGGGGGGGGAGCATAAAAAGAATGGGAGGGAATGATGAGGTACAAGTAGCCAGGTGGAAAATTGTCATATGGCCACTCGGGGAGACCCCTTTTTAAATTGTGGGGGATCTGGGAAGAGCTCTCCAATCAGAGGAAAGAAGGGGTCCCAGGCAGCAAGTTACAGAGGAGGTGTGAATTTCAGGGTATGATTTTGCAGGGTGATGTTTCCCAGTAGTTAACTAGAACGGGCCTCATAAAGAAGATTTATGTTGCAAAGGCCATTACTCAAAGACTTTACAGCATGGCAGAACCTACCGAAACTTCTAAGTTCATTGGTGTAACCGAGGGGGTTCATAACTTTTTTTTTTCTTTGTATTATGAATTCCTTTGGCAATCTGTTGAAACCAATTATATTCAAATAGTTAACAAAATATATTTTACAGATCCCTGTTTTTTAAGAACCTAGGGACATGATAACACACCTAAATTTTTTTGTATATGTCTTGTTCTTGAAATGCTTGTTTCTGAGAGCAAATGGATGACAGAAAAATATAATTTCCTGTCTCAATTGTGATCTCCAGCATAGAGATACTAATTTGGCCTACAGGGCTTCAACTCCAGGTTTGCCTAGTTGATGGTGAAAAAATTGTAATTGACCCCTTTTACAAAGAGCTTTTATTTATTTACAGTAAATGATATTATTACTTAAATACTCCCCTCTCTGGTGACAAAAACTGACATGGATTCTTTTTACCAGTGCAGATCTAATAAAATGGCCCAGCACACATTTTAATTCCAACTTATGTAAATGTTCTTTTATTTTCCTATGCAGTTGTCTTAGAATCATTTGCTAGTTATTTCCAGCTGTCATTGACAAGAGTTACTTACAGTTGTAACTGTACTTAGGGTATTCCAAGTTATTTGCCATATGTGTTAAATGGTTTAATAACCCTTTCTTGTAAAGTCAGTTTTTTTTTCTTTAGTGTAAATGAATTTGAGTGATTCATATGACAACTATAGATAAGTAAGCAGTGAAATATAGTTAAAGGAAAAAAAAAAGTGAATTTAGTGATTAGAGGCCTGAATTTTTGCCTTATCTTAGAGAATTTGGGCAGGTCACTTTAATCTGTGAGTCCAAGCTTCCTCATCTGTATAATAAAAATAAAAATAAAAATACTTCCACTACTTATCTCATAGAATCATTTCGAGGAAAGCACTTCATAAACTATTAAGGACTGTATAAATGTAAGCTATTTTATATGTAATGTTCACAAAGTAATTATGTTTTATTATTAGGCAGTATCCAGTGTGGAAGATTTGGCTTTTCAAATGAGTTTAAAATATGAGCAATAATGTGTGCTTATTTATTCGAGAGCTAGGTAATAGATTAATAAATTAAATCTTTCTCTAGTCACTAGGTGGCATTGCATATTAGCATAAAAGTGAAATGTTATCATGGATAGTGTTTTTAATCAGAGTATACTTAGAGCTGATTATGAGAATTGTTAAAATGCATATTCATTATATGCATTTCTGTACCTATGGTTGAGAGAACCTAGGGCAGAGCCCTAGGGGTGCTGTACAAATAGGTACATAGCTTAGGAGTCCTCATTGGAACAACTGGAAACTACCATGCTGTCAGAATATGCCATAGTCAGTAAATAGTGTGCCCCCTATATACAGTCTCATTAACTTAAATCTTAAGGGGGTGAGGGCCTCACAGTCTGCGTGGCTTTGTATCATTTAGCTTTTGTATGTACCTTTTAAACAGGATTGATGACGTGGTAATTACTTTGGTAATTGTTTTTAAAGGTTGCCTGTAAATTCAGAATTTATTGGGGCAAAATGTAGGTGTAGAGCCTGACAGTTAACATTAATGCTATTGCACTTTAGTATTTTAAGTTCTGCATTAAATTTAAATCTAAGTCCCAAGTAGAGCAAAACATAGGATTTTATTTGGAGGGAAAGAAGGAAAATCACAGAAACTAAAATAAATGATACTCCTAGAAGACTAGGAAGGAACAGTGGAGAGGCATTGAAAACTTATAGTAGTGATAAATACAGATTTGGAGTTGCCAGAAAAATTGAGAGTTGGAGTTATAAAACAAGGAGTTAGGGCCAACCTTTCCCCCATACTTCAATTTCTATGGATAAGGAAATGTCTAAAGCATAATAAGGAGGGAGAGAGATATTTCTAAAGTCCATAAGAAATGGCAGGTATTTAAATTTTGAACAGAATTGCAAGAAGATGGATACTAGCATTTCAGTCAGCATTGATGGATAGTAACTTTAGAAACAGTAATAAAGTTGTTAGAACTTTGTGGTGGTCTGTAAGTGGTTGGAGAGTGCTGCTGGATTCCCTGACTAAAAAGATGTTGGAGCTTAAATCCAGCTGATTTGTGGGTGCATCAAATTCACTAATTAAGGATGAGGCAATATAGTATGATGGAAATTTATGGATTGGTGACAAAGGACTCCGGTTCAAGTCCTAGCTTAGCCACATACTAGTAGTCCCTTTACCTTTTGAAATTTCATTTTCTTTTTTGAGAAAAGATTGAACTGCCTCCATGAAAAGGTTGATGATGAGATGAGATGATGTGTATGAAGAGCTTTATAAAGCATAATATATGTGTCAGTTATTTTTAGTCTGCTTTTACCTCTTTGACTTTGGTCAAAGTAATTTTTTCTTTTCTCATCTGCCTGGCACATAGTAGGTGCTTAATAAATGTTTATGGATTAATTGATTTATCTGTAAAATGAAGAGCTAAGAGTAGATGGCCTGAGGTCTCTTCTGGTGAGAGTTCAAGAACACAGGTTCCTCAATGAGTTCGACTTTTTTTTCTCCTTATTTTTCCTGTCAATCAGGAAGCATTTATTAAGTATTTTCTGTGTGCTAAGCACTGTGCTAAGCTTTGAGATGCAAAGAAAATACTTAATCCTGCCCTCAAAGAGAGAATATTCTAGTGGAAAAGAAAACCTTAAATAGGCTTTTCCTGGTCCTTCTGAAGAAGGTGGAATTGGAGGCCAGGATTTCTAAGAGGCTTTGTGGTGAGGTAGGAAAGCATTCTAGGTGTGGGGAGCAATCAGTCCAAAAGCACCTGTCAGATGGTAGAGTGTCCTTTGTGAGGAACAGCTGTACAGCTGGATCATAGAGTTCATGAAAGGGATTAAAGTATAGGAAGAGCTGGATTGTGAAGGACTTTAAATGCTAAGCAACAAACTTTATATTTGATCCTAGAGATCATAGGTAACTGTATAGGAGCTTAATTGAAAGGAAGAGGTGAGTGTAGCATGGCCAGACCTGTGCTTTAGCAAGTAAGTGAAAGTTGGGTTGGAAGTAGGGAGAGAGTTCAGACAGAGAGACTGCTTAGAAGGCTATTTGTGATAGTCCAGGAAACAGTGATGTGGGTTTCTATGTGACTGGAGACAAGGGGAATGTACACTCGAGATGTGTGAAGGTAGAAACAGATTTAAAACAAAATTTAGCACAGGATTAGACAGTGAGGAGTCTGATGACATTGAGGTTCGTGAGCCGGGGTGACTCGGAGAATTGTGTTGTACTCAACAGTAATAGGACATTTGGGAAGAGGTTTAGGGGAGAAAAATGAGTTCTCTTTCGGACATTTTGAATTGGAGATGCCTCCATGACATCAGGTTCCAGATGTCCATAAGGCAGCTGGTAATGTGGGACAAGAGGGTGAGAGAGAGAGACAGAGAGACAGACAGACCTTTGGACTGTGTAAGCTAGTAGTCCTAATGATCGCTGCTATTATTTTCTGAAATACCCCCTCCCCTGCTTTTTGTTGGTTTCTAGGCATGTTGGCCAGTCAGAGTCTGAATTCTTGGAAATTTTAGGGTGTCCTGCCCCTACCCATTTGGACTTCCTGAGGGATTATCTTAAGTTCATTGGATCATATGGAAGTTAAGTGACTTTGCCCAAGTGGAAAAACTGGAATTCAAATCCAAGTCCTCTGACTCCAAACTCAACATTTTTTTCTGAATTATTTTTTATTGTAGAAGTGACGGAGGGCTGATTTTAATGACTATTCATTCCTTGGTAATGTAGAAAGTGCTGATGTTAAGGAGTCCTTGGAGTCATGAGACCTGGTTTGAATTCTAGCTTTGAGGCTGGTTGCATTTCACCTCTGAGACTTTGTGTAGTCATCTCTAAAAATTATTATATTTATACTTGGTTCCTCACAGGGTTGTTTTGTGGAAAGTGCTTTGTAAACCTGAAAGCACCATAGGAATATGAACAGTTAACCCAGGGTCCTTGGATGATTCATCCCTCATATGCCCTCCAAGGGTCGTGTGGTCTTTTTCTGTCATTGTAGGTTTGCAACAGAAACATACCTTACTTATGTAATAGGTTTTGTTGACAATAGTGGTGTTTTCATTCATTCATTCATTCATTCATTCATTCATTCATTCATTGTTGTCCAAGACTGATTTCATTAGAATAGTGAACTCCAAAACAATGCAAAAAGACAATTTATGGATTTATAGTTGATGGCACTAAGAGACTGTGACTTGGTCACAGCTACACAGTTAATACCTGCTGGAGGCTCATTTGAACCTAGTTCTTCCGTATTAACAGGCTGACTTGTTATCCACCGAGCCATAATAACAGATAATTACCACCAAGGGTCATTTTGTGATGGGATTTTCCACAGATAGAGGAACTGGACCTATGATTTTGTTAGTATAAGAAACGTTTTAACCCATGCAAGTTCTCACCTTTTCAGCCACTTAGATGCCTTGAGCACTGAGAGGTTAATTAACTTGCCCCGGGTCACAGAGCTAGTATGTGTCAGAATGGGGGACTTCAACTTGGGTCTTCCTGTCTCCAAGGACATCTTTCCATCTACATCAAGTTGCTTCTTATCAGACATCAGTGATGAAATGATGAAACTACACATGAAAATGTGTAGTTTACCTGAGTGAAATTGGGCTTATAGGGTTATAAGACTTTTAAAAGAGGAGAGAAAAATTATATTTATTCTCTCTAATGCCTTGCAACCTTTCTAGGAAGACTTTTCTTTTTACCTTGGTACAGATCCTTTTGAGGCAGCATCAAAGGTTCTGAAAACAAGTTTGCAGGCTTCATATGGGATTTTTGAAGTTATGTTTTCTATAGAACAAGGGGAAAAGTATTTTCTTCTCCTCATTTACCTGAGTGCCCAGATAATACCACCTGGGCTGTTGTATCATACCTAAGCAGAAGCTAGTTGTCACAAAATGTGTACAAAACCAAGCAGAGCAGAGCTTCTCCCATCTGTTCCCCATCTTGGTGAATCCCACTTCAATGAATCTTCACTCAGTGGGGTGATGCAACTTTCACATTAAATGAGACGAGTGACTATTGTTCGGCTAGAGCGGTTTCCACAATTCTCTGTCCTAATCACTGGACAGCACACTTCACAAGTACAATGTTTGCATGGGAAAGCTCTTGCCCATAAGCTTTTGCTATAAATCATTGGGGTGGGAGTGGAAAGGAGAAAATATTTACATGTCTGTTGCTTTCAGTCTCTCCATTCCAAAGATTAAAGGTAAGCCACATAGATAAATTCTTCTTTTCTACATTTGAAAATTTTTGGTAGCAGGAAGACTTGATGGGATCTCAGGGGTCATGTAGGTGGCACAGTGAATAGATTGCGTAAAACCCAGAGTCAGGGAGACCTAAGTTCAAATTTGGCTTCAGACACTTATTAGCTGTGTGACCCTGGACAAGTTACTTAACCTCTGTTTGCTTTAGTTTCCTCATCTGTAAAATGGGAATGATAATAATAGAACCTACTTCCCAGGGCTCTTGTGAGGATCAAATGAGATAAAAATTGTAAAGTGTTCCATGTAGTAAGCATGATAAATGTTGGCTACTATGGTGGTTCTTATTATTAAGTTAGTCCAGTCATCTAAATTTACAGATGAGGAAACTGAGGTTTAGACAGATGGAGTAACTTGCTCTGTCTTCTTTATGGGGCCTTTCCTGACACCCTCCTCATATTACCGTTTATGTATTTTATAAATGTTTATGTGTATCTGAAGTCAGAAAATATTTCATTTTTGTTGACCTTATATCCTCAGTGTCTGGCACATAGTGGAAGTTAATAAATGCCTTTTCTTTTTTATTGTGACCTTAGTCATTAATGAATATAAACATTTCAATTTGCAAAGAGCAAGAAAGGGACCTGTATAAGAAACTGAACTTCTCTTATACACATTGTAGTATAATGAAATGATTCACTGGCATGAGAATGGGCATTCAGTTCATGGTCTGCTTCCTACCTGTGTGACTGTAGGCTAGTTACTTAATCTCCCTGGGCCTCAGTTTCTTCATTTATTAAATGAGGTTTGAGTAGGTAGCCTCTGAAGTCCCTTCTGACTCTGGACCTATGACCCTATTATCCATAGTTTTTTGTTTGTTTTGCTTTGTTTTGTTTTCTGGTGAGGCGATCAGGGTTAAGTGACTTGCCTAGGGTCACACAACTAGTAAGGGTTAAGTGTCTGAGACTGGATTGGAACTTGGGTCCTCCTGACTATAAGGGCAGAGCTCTATTCACTGTGCCACCTAGCTGCCCCATCATGCATAGTTTTTAAAAAGCAAATATATATATAAAATTTAACAAAAAAGTAACAGAAGTGCTGTATTTCTGACCTGCATTCTTCTGTACATTAAAAAAGAAATTATAGATGCTTTCTCGAGAGTAGAATAAATCTGGGCTCTCTCCACTCACACCATAGCCCTTTGATCTCCTCTAGTCTTTATTATCTCCCTTTATGTGGCTGAAGGGTTTAATTATTCTCTTAAGATCTGATTTTTAACTTTCCCTTTTATAAAAAGATCACTTGATCTTTGGCTTTGTGTAGTACTTGCTTTAGTCCCACCTGAGTACTCTTTTGTGTTTGAAAACATTTAAAATTTAAATTGTATTTAAATTCAAAATACTTTTTCTGGCTAGGTGTCTACTTCTGTCTGTCTAGTGCTTTTGTAAAGTGCTATAGTGATCTCCGAGGATTATTCGACTCTGTAACCTAGGCTGAGGTGGGCTGGTGGTAGCCAGGAATTTGGAAGGTGGGGAAAGGTACTACAGCAAGTTGGGTTTTTTGTTTTTGTTTTTGTTTTTTTTTGTTAAGTCACATACTGAATTTGAGTTGTGGGGCTGAATGAGTAGAGGTATGTAGGAATGGGATGGAGAAAATTAATCCTTCAATCTTCAGAGACGGGAATACTGGTATTCCCACCCAGGAAAAGCAATTCTTACACTGTATTTACTTTGGAGTAGAAGAAGAAAAATACTGGGGCAGAGTAGGCAAGGAATTACTAGTTTTTTGGACTTACTTTGCTTGCCTCCCTCTCTGTTCCTTCCCCCCCCCAATTGAGATTATGTCTCCATTTAATGTTTTGGTTGACAGTGGCCACCTGGAGAACTAAATGTCCAATGTTCTTTCCTGCTACTAATTATTATGCTCTCCTTCCTATGGCCAGACCCTGCCTGTCCTGTTTGACTATATCTAAATAGCCTTTGCAGTGAGTGATGGACTGGTAAATGTTTGACAACCAGCTCTCTGAAATGTAGGCACTATGCACTTTAATTTTAATCTGCATTTATTGACATTTTCTCCACTTTCTTGAGTCTAGACAGTTAACAAAACAATAAATCAAGCCCTGTTTTGGTAGCATTTGCCAATCTCTGAGGTGTAAATGCTCACATTGAAAATTTAACAATTTGTCCTCAGTGGTGCCTTGTTTTGTGCCATGGTGCTCATGTTAGAGTAGGTAGTTAAGTATTTATTTACATCCTTCTCAGTTGCTATTGGTCACAAATACTGTTTACAGGTATGGTGCTTGCTGGTTTCCAGTAGTCATTTGCTTAACAATAAGAAGTTAAGCGTGAAGGCTTTGATATTTGTAACATCTTTGCCTGGGGAGAATTTTTTTTTTAAGGCATCTTCTGCACAGATCTAACACCCAATGGAATGTTTATAATAACAGATAACATTGTAAAGAGAGACTGTGTATCTAAGTGAATAAAGTGCTGGGCTGAGAAGTCTGGAAGACCTGGGTTCAAGGTCAGATTTTTACATATACTGACTATGTGACTTTGGGCAGGCCACTTAATTTCTCAATACCCCCAGGCAACTCTAAGACTAAATGAAAGATCAGGTGCCTTGATAATTTGTAGATTCCTACACTAAACTGATATAGAAGTCTGATGTCTGATTTATTTCTTGAAGAAAGTGAAGTCCAGAAATGGTGTCTGTCCATTCTATAAAGGGGCAGAACTGTGTCTTCTTGCTAAAAGTTGAGCTGGGCCATGAAATTTATAATTGAGGTAAAACAAATTGCTGCAGCATATCCAAATAATGTGCATCATTGATCAACAGTGAATCAAAGGAAAATGCCCCCAGAGAAGTACAAAGCAGCAAAATTGTGTATCATTGACTTCAGGGTAGTCATTTACGTTTACACAACTTGTTAGTTTTAAAAGTTGAGCATAAACTTGTGAATGAAAGTACAGTGTATAGTTTTACCCCTTACCATGTTGGAGTAATTACACTGCTGGACCTTATTTATAATAATAATCATAATCATATAAATGCTATTAGTTATTATCATAACACTTTAAAGCTTGTAAAGTGCTTTTACATATTTAACTTGTACCCTGAATTTTGAAGGAATAATAGCATTTGAGGACCCCTCAAAAAAATGAGGCTTCATTGGTAATTCTATCAACAGAATATGTACATAGACCAGGTGGAGTGGGGGTGGGGACAAAGGGAAAGAGAATGAATGAATAATTGCACCTTCAATTAGGGAAGTGGGGAAGGAGTATGTATCAGGTTTTTTAAAAAAATATTTTTGCTGTTTTAGGCTCGATGGGCGGAGAAGAATAGAGGGGAGGCTTACTGTTAAATTATAAATAGTGTATTGGAACTTGGATTACTGTCACCTTTTCATAGTATTGCCACATCCCCTATTCATCTGCTTGCCAGATGTATTAAACACCCCTTCTCTCTGAGAGAAGTCAGTTGAGAATATGGTCAAAATGACCCTGTGTAGGTTACAAGGATTCTGAAAGATGCCTAGAGGTGTAAGTAAGAGAAAGGTTAAGCTCTTCCTGTGAAATGTAAAAGACTGGCATGCTGTGATAAGAATTAGAAAACTCCAAAGTCCAATAAAAATGTCACCATTTTCCATAGTGTGGATTTAAAATCCAAAGATATAGTAGTAGCTGACAATATAGCTTAAAATCTTTATTAAGTTTTCTGATTCAGGGAAGTGTGGAGGATGGGAAAGAAAGGGGAATTTTTACCCTTCCTGTCTCATAAGACTTTATTTGGAGATGTTTCAATATTTTGAATGCATTTGCATCTGAAACTAATGAAAGGGTTATTGGAGGCCTCTTGAACTGTTTTATAGCCTGCTATATCTGAAAAGCTGTGCTTATTTCTGGAAAGGTAGTTTTACTGGGGAAGAAATGTATGTGAGATCATTGCTAAAGCAATATGCCAGCCCTTGTGGACTTGCATATGTTACCTTGGAGTGGAATCTATTATCTATTTATGGAGGTCATTCAAGATTGTGGTTTTCTTGTAGATAAATAGCAGATTAATCAAGTGGGATTTTTTTCCCCCTAGAAGTAATGTATTTTAGAGTTGTTATTTTTTGTAATTTGAAGTTTAGAACAAAATTTGGAATCTTTCCCTCCAAATCATTATGAATTCATTTTTCTTGGGGAGGATGGTTAATTATGTTTTTGTAATTTACTGTTTTTTGGTTTACAAATGACATTATTGATGCATTAGTAGTAGAGGAATTTTTTTTTTCTTTTGAGCAAAGATGCAGTTATACAAAGTCAGCGTACTTTGATGTCTCCTGATCCCCTTTAACCAGTAATATCCTTGTGCACAATTGGCCAGGGTCAGGTGTGTGGACATAGAATAAAGTGACTTAATCCATTTCTAGGGAAACTCTTTTAGTAAAGGTTGCTTTGTTTTTGTGTTTGTATCACTAGTTTATAACACAGTGCTTGGCACATAGTCTGTGCTTAATAAATACTTGATGGTTGATTTCAGCAAACAAGTGCTTACTGTCTGAAAGAATAATTTTAACGGCTTTATCAAGAGAATTCACTTTGATTTTTTTGGTATAGCCCAGTGGTTTCCAAAGTGGAAATTGACCTGACTTCACAGGGTATGTGATCTAATCAGTTGCCAAATCTTGAGATTTCTATTTTACAAACTCTCTCACATATGATCCTTGCAGTCCACTCACACAGCCAATGCCCTGCCTACTTCATGCTCTCAGTACCTCTTTCACGTGTGATTTTTAAAAATTAGCTTCCTGTTGTCTTTTTGTCTTAAGTCTATCTTCTCCTAAATCCATTCTCCATAAGATGACCAAAATGATATTTCTAAAGCGTGGATCTAATCTTGTCACTCCCCTAGTCAGTAAACTCTGGGCTCAAATGTATTTCATTTCTGTCATTGAGATGCCTATTTTAATACATGTTTTATAATGCACATAATTAGCATAGTAGTACGTGTGTAATTTATAAATAAGTAAATATGCAGTTCAGGGATTCACACTAAAAATTTTTACTTTAAAGGTACATGATGAAAGAATTTTGCTGATCTGGCCAAATAAATTAAGCAGTTGCTTCTGCCTACTAGTGATTATTTATTTATTGGAAAACATAATACCTTGCAAAATGGCAAAGTTGACAATAGGAATAGTCAATATTGAATGGGTTGTGGGAAGATGGATACACTAATTCATTCATGGTTAGAGCTGAAAATGAATATAATCATTTTAGAAAGCAATTTGGAATTAGCAAATAAAGAACTAAAATGGCCATACTTATACATACCATTCATTACTCTAAGACGACCACCGAAAGGAAGAAAATCCCCATATATACCAAAATATTTATAACATGATAGATAGCAAAGACTTGGAAACAAAGTAGTAGATGCTCATTGATTGGGGAATGTTTAGACTAATTGTGTTCAGAAGTAGCATATTACTGTACTGTGAAAAAAGGTGAACATGATGAATAAAGAGAAACATGGAAAGATCTTCGTGAACTGATGGCAAGTGATGTGAGCAAAGTCAAGAAAACAATATACATAATTATGACAGTGTAAACAGAACCACAAAAAAAATCAAGTGAATATCATAAAATTATATAGAACAAGTACAGTTCAAAAGATGAGATATATGTGAAAAGACAGCCTCACCCTTTTGCAGAGGTGGGAAGTCGGCAAGTGTTGTATGTTGCACGTTTTTAAGACTTTTTATCAATGTATTGATCTGTTATGGTGATTTTTTTCCCCACTCTTCTTTTTGTCTTTAACAGTACTATTTATTATATGAAATGTCTCAGGGAGAAGAAGGAGGAAGGAAATTATGGTGATATTAAAAAAAAAAAAGACATTATGGTGATGTTTTAAAAAAAAAAAAAGAAAAGAAAAGAAAAAAAGAAAAAGAAAAAAACATTAATAAAAACTACCCCCCCACCCCCACCCCAGCATAGTCCTCAGAATTCATGGCAAGGTTGTGACTTAAATGTGGAACTTCTGATTTGACTACTCATTTGATTTATGATTTTGCTTTCACTGAGATGGGAGTTGTAATCTGAAGAAGTAAAAGGGAAATCTGTCTATAATTCTAGCCATTAAGCCTAAAGATTCTTATTTTGAAGGGTCTTGGCTTAAATAACTAGAAAATTTGAATATGCGTAGTCTCCCATTTTTAAAAATAAAATTGGTACTTAAGCCAACAGGGGAAATGACATTTATTTTTATTATTTGAGAGCATTTAATGACACTAGCACTTTTTAAAGTTTTAAAGCATCTCATTTAAGTGACCTATTCTATAGGTACTGGGGACAGTGGTCATTTACTCATGGCCCTAAACATAGTAATTGCCAGAGGTGACTTAAGTCCAGAGTCTATCCACTGTGCTATGTTGTCTGTCTTATATAGACATTGTATGGATGTAATAATACCCTTCTTGCCTTCTTCACTGACTGGCTATGAGAATCAAATAGGATATGGTTAATGAAAACACTGAAAACTATTAAGTTATATACATATGTAAGAATATTAACAAAATATTGGAATTGAATATAGGAATAATATTCTGTTAATACCTGACATATAATTTTTCTGCTGAATATAAGCATTTGTTCGGTTGTTTTTTCAGTTGTCTGACTCTTTATTTGGGGTTTTCTTGGCAGAGATACCGAAGCGTTTGCCTTTTCCTTTTCCCATTCATATTTACACGTAAGGCAACCGAGGTGAACAGGATTAAGTAACTTGCCCCCGATCACATAGCTAATAAGTGTCTGAGGCCAGATTTGAACTCGGAAAGGTGAGTCTTCCTGACTTCATGCCTGGGACTCTATCCACTGTGCCACCTAGCTGCCCCAAATATAGGGGTAGCAGTCACTAGTTCTGTGACCCCATTTCAGCTCTGACATTTAATGCATTTTTTTGGACCGTCAGCAAATTCCTTAACAATTCTCTACCTATGCTAGATAGCAAAGACTTGGAAACAAACGCACACGATTAGTCTAACCATTCCCCAATCAGTGAGCATCTACTACTTTGTTTATTGATGTCTCGCTAAAAAATGAAGATTAGTTAGCTCCCTGTTAAAGGTACTGTAATAATATTGACTCATGGGAGGCACCATTGGATTAATATTTTGTCTGTCAATCAGTAAACATTTATTAAGGGTCTACTGTGTTCCAGGCACTGTGCTATGTTCTGGGGATGCAAAAAGAAACAAAAAGACATTCTCTGCCCTCAAAAAGCCCTCAGTCTATTGGAGGAGAAAACAAATGTGTACGAACAAGCTATGTACAGGATAGACAGGAAATAATTAATAGAGGGCAGGTACTAGAATTGAGACTGGTTGGAAAAAGCTTCCTATGGAAGATGGAATTTCAGTTGAGATTTAAAGGAGGTCAGTAGGTAGAGATGAGGCATCAAGACAGCCAGAAAAAATGCTTGAGTCAAGAGAAGGAGTGTCTTGTTTGTGGAACAACCAGGAAGCCATTATCACTAGATTGAAGAGTACATGACAAGGGATTAAGGGGTAAGAAGACTGGAAAGGTGTAGGAGATGGCTAGGTTATGAAGGGCTTTGAGTGCCAAACAGAGGATTTTGTACTTGCCCCTGGAGGCAGTAAGAAACCACTGGAGTTTTTTGAGTAGGGAGGACGCATGACTGGACCTACATTTTAAGAAAATCACCTTAATGACTGAGTAGCAGTTGGACGGGAGAAACGTGAGGCAGGCAGGTCCACCAGCAGGCTATTGCAGTAATCTAGGCTTGAGGTGATGAGGACCTGCACTGGAGTGGTGGCTGTAGCAGAGGAAAGAAGGAGGAGTATTTGAGAGATTTTGCAAAGGTGAAATCAATAGGCCTTGGCAATACATAATGAGGAATCGAAGATGACACCTAGGTTGTGAGCCTGAGAAACTGGGAAGGTGGCATTGCTTGCCCTCACAGTAATAGGGAAGGGGGGCAGGGAGCCGAGGGTTTAGGGGAAAGCTAATAGGTTTCCTTTTGGACTTGGTAAGTTTGAGATGTCTTCTGTACCTCCATTTTGAGAAGTCTGAAAGGCAGTTGGAGATGTGAAGATTGGTCAGCAGAGCAGTTGGGGCAGGAAAGGTAGATTTGAGAATCAGTAGTATAGAGATGATAATTAAATCTGTGGAAGCTGAAGAGATCACCAAGTAAAGTAATATATAAAGAGGACTCAGGGCAGAGCCCTGGGGAACACCTAAGGTTAGAGGGCATGATCTGGACAAGGATCTATTCTGAACTTTAACAGGTGCATGTAACTTATTACTTTAATACGGGGAAATTGATTGTCATAGAGTGAATAGAATGGAAATAGGAGACATCATCTATCTTTGATTTTCTTCTCCTTATTCCTGTCAATGAATATTTATGCTATTAAATCTTTTTACATTATCCACTTGGCTGATTTGGTGCTTTGGTCCTATGGGAGAGTAGCTCTGAGTCAACTGGGGCAAAGGAGCCATCTCTAGCAGCTTGGGTGTTCTTACCCAGGACTCGCCTCTCTTGTTATCACCATTCAATTCAGCAGGTCTTATTAAAAATACCTTAGCTGTTTATATCACTTTATGTATATTTTTTTGAAAATACTTTGACATTGCAGTTTTATTTGATCCTCACCCAGTGAGAGAGGTTTCCATCTGGATTCCAGTTGCTTATATTAATGAAAAATTTCATACAGAAACTCTCTTAGCAACAACGGTCAATGGAAGCTGCATGATCTTTGGGTTTCCTTACCATCCTTCATTATCTGTACTGTATGGAGATTAAAGAGGCTAAGTATGTGGAATTAGAGCTGAATTTTCCCCTTTCCTTAAATTGACTTGTTTTAGAATATATCTGATAGGCAAAGACACCCACCTAGGGACCAAAAAGCCAAGTGTAGGTATTGTTTAACATAGGAGCCTTGTCATACTTAGGAACTTAAATATCCATTTCATTCTTGTTTAACCTCTCAAATAGAAGAAGTTAGATTGTCTTGGGGAAGTCTTGCTGCTTCTATGGTCGTAATATGTCTAGCCAACATACACTTGAGCTCTATCTACAAGAGATTTTTGAGGAAGTGTGCCTCTTAATTCTGCATTAGCCACTCTGCGGACAGCAGTCTGGCTGCCAGGAGAAAAAGACTGTGAGCTTTCTTCCAAAGAAGAAAGATAATAGAAAGGGTGATCCAGGATGGGGCACTATTATTGAGTGCCCCAAGTTAGATTATAGCTAAATATTAAGATATTAGACCTGCTGAAAGTGAAAAGAGAAAGTTGGTCTTTAGAAAGCAAGAACAATCCTCAATTTGATTCCCCAGTTCAGTACAACAAACATTTATTAAGTCCTTGCCATGCACAAGGTACTGCCAGGGGCAAGGAATACAAAGATGAAAATGAGTGCTCCTGTTCCCAAAAAGCTTATATTTTGCTACAGAGCTAATGGTAAGGGAAGGGTTTCCTGATCTGTAATCATCAACTAATTCAATTCAGTGAGCCTTCCTTAGTGGAAAGGATGGCATCTTTCCCAAGGTACACATATAGTTCACAATTCTGAACATCAGGAGCTGTCGAATGTGAAATTAGCAGATGTATGATTTTTATGTATTGCAGTGTTTTAAAGCTCACTTACTTGTATGCCTATCCTAGAAGTTACATTCATATAGTAATCAGAGGACTGCTTTGTGGACTTGACTCATTGATATGCTATTTTCTTTTATACTAAGATTGACTTTTCAAAAATTGATGCAGTCATCTTGAGTATTAGTTTTTCAGCTTGGACAGGGCTTGCCTGTAAATTGTGGGGGAAAAAATAAAGTTTTTCATGAACCTACTTATTTCTTAGGTTTTAGAGGTGGAAGGGACCTTAGATGGCCCAACCTCATCATTTTACAGATGAGGAAACTAAGACCTAGAAAAGTGACCTGCCCAGTGCAACGGGGTACTAAATAGTAAAGCAGGGATTCTAACTTAGCTTTTCTGATTCTAAGTCTAGGGTTCCTTCCACAAAACCACACTGCTTTAAAATTATCAAAAGTTGTGTTTTTTATTCCAGAAGAAATTATTTATACTTCATTACTTAATGGCTTTGTGAAGTAGGTACTCCATTCCTTTTTTTCTTATTTTGTGTGACTGTCATCTCTGTCCTCCCCAGTGTCTTTTACAGAGGGTCTGTGCAACATGCAGGAGTGGAGTGGGAGGCATTCTTTCTAGATGTCTGATAAATTTTCTATAGCAGTTAACTAGAGATCATTGGACAAACATCTCATACTGATATATCAATAAAAAGTATGTGAATCTTAGCATCCCCTATTCCCTGTTCTTTGTTCACTGTTACTGTAGGAGCAGACAAGGAACCCTGGGAACTGAGGGCATTGTATATTTTTTTTTGTTTCATGGGTTTATCATGTCCAAAGACAGTAAAAATCATTTAGTGTCTTCCCCAGCCATTTAGTACTACTCTAACTAAAGAAAATTATAGGAATATAAATTGTTTCAAAATTTCTCTCTAACTTTGTTTTTCAATATAATATTGATTGTATAATGTATGTGATGATATAAAGATGAAATGATAGGGATATTCTGCTTTATGGAGATGAATCAGTCTTTCTGTGAGATTTAGTTTTGTGAAAGTGATTTGATATAATAGTTTTACAAATGCAAAATCATACATTCTGAAAAGAAACGCAATTTCACTTTTTGATAAAAAATAAAATAAAGCTCTTTAATTGTTTTCATATAGGTAGCATCATTAGTAGCATGTGTAAATCAGATAATGTACATTTTAAAGGGAGTTGCATTTAACATCGACAGTCTCCTAAAAACAGTTGTTTGTAGATGTAGAATTTTCAATTAAATTCTATTAATTAAAAAAGAGCAACAAGTTTTTTTTGTTTGTTTTTTTTTTGCTAGGCAATGGGGTTAAGCGACTTGCCTAGGGTCACACGGCTAGTGAGTGTTATGTGTCTGAGGCTGGATTTGAACTCGGGTCCTCCTGACTCCGGGGTCGGTACTCTATCCACTGTGCCACCTAGCTGCTCCAAGTTTTAAATTAATATTTAAGTACCTACTATGTGCATGCCACTGGAGGAAATGGAAAGTTTTGATAAACCACAGTCCTTAATCCTCACAAAGCTTACAGTCCAGCTAGGAATAAGATACAAACATGGATAACTGTAATTCGTATATTACAGAATAACGAAGGGGGATACAAAACAAAGCTTTATGTGAGGTCTGAAGGGGAAGGTTATTACTAAGTGAAAGGGGGAGGAGATCACAGAAGACTTCATCAAATAAGTGACATTCAGATTGAACTTTAAAGGATGAATAGGAAATCAATGGTGAAATCAAAAGGTGATGAGGAAAAGGGAATACATCCCCAGCACAGGCTAAATGTCACAAGTATGAGTCAAAATCGAGGCAGGAGCACAGGTCATGTTCAGAAAGCAGAGAAAAGTCCAGTTTGCCTGAAGTATAAAGTTCATGGAGGAAAGCAAGATGAAATAAGACTACAAAGTGAATGTGGCACCAGACTGGCCTGCCTTAAATGTCAGGAACGATTGTTTTGGAAGTTCTGTAAAGAGACTTAGAGGAGGAGGTTGTTTCAGTAGTCCAGGAAGAACTACTATGGACCTGCCTGTGATACAGGGTGGTGGCTGTGGAATTAAAGAGAAGGGGGCTGGTGTAAAATATGTCATAGAAGTGGAATCAACAAGACTTGGTGACTGAATAGGAGAGGTGAGGTGGAAGAGGGGAAAAAAAAAAAGCAAATACTGAGCTTTCAGATATGGAAAGCATAACAAATGGTGCTGCTGCAGACAGAAACAGTCAATTCAGACAGAAGGAAAAGTTGTTTCAGGGGATAAGACAGTATCTTGGGCCAGGCCCTACTCCAGCCAATTTGGCAGTTCAGGTTTGGGAGTAGAACACAATGAGACACTTAGATAATCTAATATTTAACAAAAAGAGATTTACTTAACAACAGTCATTGATTGACTAGGGCATTGCTACTCTTCGTCTGTTTTTGCCATGGTGGTCTCTTTGGTCAGAAACCTGAGGCACCTCTGACTCCAGAGCCAGGATTTTGTACCTGGGTGACCACAGAGCTGCCTCAACAGTTTTGGACCACTTTTTTGTTAACCTTTTAGGGGGAAAAAACTAGACTGGCCTTCAGTTCGAGAGCATCAGTAGATACTGTTCCCCCTGCAGCTAGTGAGTTCATTTTTGGAAGATGCTGCTGAGGTATCCTGCTAGAGTTGCTCTGTAGGCAGCTGTAGAGCTAGACCTAGGAAGAGCCCAGAGTTAAAGTGCCGTTCTGGGAGTCATTTGCATAGAGCTGGTCTTTCAAGTCATGGGAACTGGTGCTTTTCTTTGCCCTCCTTTAAACTTCCCCATTTTTGTGGAGGGTATCACTTTGCTCCTAGTTGGTGTCATACTTGAATCTTACCTATGCCTCAACCCCACTCAGCTGCCATGTCTTATCAATTCTACAGCCCTGACATACCAACTATATCATACATGTGCTTGCATAATTCAAATAACTGCCATTATCTCTCACCTGGACTACTATAAATAGCTTCCTAATTCGACTCCTCCTTTTCTAGTTGTTTCTCTGTATGACTGCCAGAGGCACAGACCTTATGAAATAATCATCTATGTTAATGCCCCTGATCAAGTCTTCAGTAGCTCTTTATAGCTTGTAGGATAAAATACAAATTCCCCAGCTTGACATCAAATTCAAAAACCTCCACAAGCTGACTCCAGCCTACTTTTTGCAGCCTTATTTATTTCACACTGTTCCTCTTCACACGCTCTGTATTCTAGCCAAGCTGTACTGGTAACTGTTTCTGAACTCAACACTGAATGGCATCCTCTGAAGTATACTTCCTCCTCATTTCTGCCTCTCAGAAACCTCATCTTATTTCCAAACAGATGGAGAAAGCATTTACTGAACATTTACAATGTGCTGGGCACAACTTCTGAAGAATAAGGATGATTTTGATTTTGTCTTTTGTATTCTTCACTTGTGAAGTACAGTTTCTTGCAAATCATGGTGATAACTGATATTTATATAGCACTTTCAGTTTTATAAAACAATTTATATATGTCATCTCGCTTGAACCTCATAGTAACCATATGAAGTAGGTACTTCTGGGATGGTTCTGCCATTTTGCAGATGATGGAACTGAGGCTTAGAAAGTTGAGATTTGAGTGTGGTCACACAATTTGTACCTTTCAAAGTGGGCATTTGAACCTAGGTCTTTAGTACTAGATGTCCAGAACACATAGCCCAGTAGCGATACTAATGATTATAGTGCTGACCCATAAGAGAGAAATTTCAGTGTTCAGAGGGCAGAACTAAATTTCCAGGAATTGCAGTCACGATACGTAGTAAGGAAATGAAGGCATTTGTTATAGAAAACTTTTTTTTAGGAAGGTTGAGCTGTGATGTCAGGGAGAAGAGAGATGGGGATGGTAGCTGCTTGAGGAAGATCAAGGGAAAATTGATCGTTTCTTCTTAAGTTTAATCAGTCCAGTGAGAGAAAATCAATGATATGTGGCATGAAATGAATAATATCCTCTTTCTATAGCCCAGGAAACAGGTTCTTCTCTACCCTGATGGCAGAGATTTACCTGTAGTGTGCTGTAGCTTCAGTTGGTTACACTGGTCAAGTGCCTTTAAAGGCCACTCTTGAGGTTGGGCCTGTGTCTCTAGCACTGTACCAAGCCAATCGGAATTGAAATCCTTCAGACATCTTTCTCAGAACCCACCCTCATTCTGTAAGGTTCCTTGATTATGGAGAACCAGAGCTACTCTACCCTCTTTAAAATTATCTTGTAGTTTTGTTTGTTTTTGTTTTCCTGAAATGTTTTATAGTATGATCGATCTTGTGGTAAATGCCACTTAAATATCATAGTTTTTTTTCTTTTGAGAATTGATCTAAGTGTCTTAATGTGTGAATTTTGTTTTGTAACCAACACAGTGGGATTTTTATGTAGTATTTATTATGAAAGCAGGAGCAACTGAATGAAAACAAATCTTTTCAGAGAGATGGTATCCTATATCTTTAACTCCAAATTCCACTTGCTAAATGGCATGTCTTACTTTTTGTTCACAATTTAAGTTACTGCTGTCCTGTGTTATTGAACTTGTCATTGGGATGGTTGAAATATGAGGTCATTATATTAAATTAAAGTTGTATTTGAATCATATTATTACCTATGAATAATCTGGCTGAAACAATCCTAAATTTATGAGCAATAATGAATCATTTTAGTGAGATTTTATTGGATTTCATTAGGTGAGAAACAGAATTTGACTTCTTTTTTTGATCAATTCTGATATGTCATGGTTTAGTTTTTGATTTCAGAAGGTAAGTGGTAGTCTCTCAGGACTGATAAAATTGATATGCAAGTAATTTTCAGAAGAACAGAGGAGGGCACTTTTGCAAAATGTTAGTTTTACGAGGTATTATGATTTTTCCTAAAAGGTGTATGAGTGAACCGTATCTTCAAGAAATGATGCTAAAATTTAAATAGCACCAAAAGAGTTTCACCTTTTTCTTCATGCAAATAATAAGAATAAATTGACTGTTGGAGAAGTAAAAAGAATTTTTTATTGAGACTCAAATGTGTCAAAAATGAACTGAAATGTTTACATTGGATTTAATTTTAGGCAGCAAGAAAAACTAAATGAATCAGTTCTTGGAAGATTTGGGCTAAATGTTTTGAGATAGTTATTAGTGCTGAAAGTTTAGTTTTTCTAAATTCAGAAAACTTAGTAACTTTCATGTGTAAGGAGGGAATGATTCTGATAGTTGAAACTGAAAATGGTTAAATGAATTCTCCAGGGTCACACAGCTACTAAGTGTCTATCTGGATTTGAACCCGAGTCTTCCTAACTATGGGTCCAGTGCCCTATCCCTTAACCCTGTAGTAATCCCTAGAAGAAATTGCTAGAATCACCACTGCAAAAGACACTAAGATACTTGGACACTTACGTTACACTTTATAAAATTTTCAGAGTACTGAAATATTCTCATTTGATCTTCATAGCAATTTGTGTGAAATGAGCACTGTGGTATTAATTGACTTATCTATGGTCACACAGCTAGTTCACTTTGTTTCTCGTGTCCAGACTTTCTTGGGACGGAGCTGTCAAACACAGATCATGAGTCAATACTCCCAGGTGTGAATCAGATTAAAATGTAATTGAGAAATATTTAACAAAATAAGTACAATAGAACATAGATATGAACATGTTAATATTACCTTGTTAATATGTGGTTTCCTAAGTCAGTATGTAGCCTTCGGGGATCCTTATGTTTGGTTTGCTAGTCCCTGTTAGTCCCTGTTTCTATTTGAATTTGTTACCACTGCCTTAAGACATCAAATATTTCAACCAATGTTAACGATGGTGAAACCAATTCAAAAAGGGAAAGGTGGTGGGGTTTTACTTTTTGTGTGTGTGTATTTTTATTTTTGTTTTTGTTTTTTGGGGGGAGGTTGTATCTAATGAACACCAGCAGAGTACCTTCAACAAATCATAACTTGGTAAGGGTGGCTACCTGAACTTGCATTTTTGTGTGTCCGGTGAGTTGTAGTATGACTCTGGGCAAATAATGCAAACTTAATGATTCCTAAAGTGCCTTTAAAACTTTTTTTTTTAATGGCTTGTCATAAGTTGTTTAATTTTCAAATAGCCTCATCTAGTTTTAGTGTGCTTGTATGTGTAGTAAACATTTAGTAGTTTGATATTAGGCAGTGTTTTGAGTTAAGCAATAGTGAAAGTTGTATGATTGATGCAAACATGGTTAATCTAAAATTTACAAGGGAAAATTTGCTACTTGCAATGTGGTGCCTTCAGGAAATTGGTTGATCTGATAATCAGTCAATCAGTCTTGCATCTGTAGGTACCAGTTTTATTGGTAATGAAAATAACCAATGCTTCTGGGCAGCTGGGTGGTACAGTGGGTAGAGCACCAGGTCTGGAGTCAGGAAGACATGAGTTCAAATGTGATCTCAGATACTAGCTGTGTGACCCTGGGCAAGACGATCTATCTTGTTTGTCTCAGTTTCCCCATCTGTAAAATGAGCTGAAGAAGGAAGTGGCAAACCACTCCAGTATCTTTGCCAAGAACACTCTAAATTGGGTCACAAAGACTCGGACATGACTGAAATGACTGAACAACAATAAATGAAAATGAAGGAAACGAGGAATTGATATTGACAATAGCCAACAGGCCTAGACTCTGGACATAGTACTGTGAATTTTTCTTTATTCAACCTCACCTTGGTTTGCAAATGTAATTCTTAATGTCTTTAAAACTTTATTAAAGGCTTGTTAGAAACTCTGAACTTAATGGGAGTTTAGATAGAGCAAACCTTTTTTGAATTATTCCCTTTAATAACATATGAACTTAAAATGAATACTTTTGTATTGTAACAGGTAAATCCCATGCATGTCCTGTAAAGAATTTTAAAACATTCAGTATCATTAGAGAAATAAAACTGAATTCAAATTAGCATGGTAAAATACTATGTGGATTTTTTTCTCCCCAAAATATGGCAAAATCTCATTATCTCAAAAACTGTGCCTTACTTCTCTGTCTGGGATCTAGTTACTGCTTCGTGGTAAACCAGATCTTTCATTTGAAGTGAGAGGAATGGTTAATGGGAACCAAAACTGCTATTAAATTTGAAGGTACTCTTCTGGGAGAGCTATTTGGCCTATTAAATGGAAAGATTTTGCCAGAAATTCCTAGATGTAAAAACATTTAACTTTAAGACAGCTTTAAAAGCTTTAAGATTTTTGTATTTTTTTTTTAAATTTGTAATAGTGGGATAGGAGATAATATAGAGAATTTTTTCATCTTATTTTTAGTCTAAGTTTATAATAGCTTTTTTTTTGTGTGTGTGAAAACAAAAGTGTGGCAACACATTTTACCTCCTTTAAAGTTCTCTCTTTAATATGCCAAAGCCAAAATTTGCTTCTCTCTTTTGCTTATAAAAAATGCATTATTTCCCTCTGAGTTTTACTCTCTCTCTTAACTATTACTGCTAATCCTATTGTCTGGGTTTGACTCTTCCTCCTGCCCCCCCCCCAAAAAAAAAATCCTTTCTGATCTTTCTTTGGAGTGGGGATGTCAGGAAAGAGTCTAAAGTTGAACAAGCAGAACATTGTCTTGGTAAAAAGAAGATGAAGAATGAGAATTAACCTGTCTACAACACATTTCAATAGTTCTATCACCCTTCACAGGTTGCACTCTTGGGATTTACTGATGGGAATACCCAAACCAAATCTCCTTTTTTCTTTCTTTTATCATATTAACTTGCCCATTTTCCTGATGGTTCTACGCTTCGTCTTTTGGATTGTTTCTCTACCTTGAAAAGAGTAGTAACTTGCTCTTGCATAAGCTCAAAGAATTTATTTTTCCCCCTCAAAGGAAAAATAAAAAAGGACCCTATCAATATAGTACATCAGTGCACCTGCTCACACTAACTTTGACTGGTTTTCAGCTACTGCATCCAGGCCTTCTCCTCTTCTCAGAACTGGGACCATCCTCATAAAATAAATTGGGTAGAGGAAAAACCTCCTAATAGGAGAGGGGAGAGAGAGAGAAGGAAGGAGAAAGTTGGATCCAGAGGAGGTCAAAAACCTGTCTTCCAGCTATTGTCCAAGGTATACTTGAATCCACTATGGCCAGTTCAAAGGTGGTTCTTCTTCAAGAAGTAGTAGCTTTTTAAAAAAAAAATGCATTATATTGTGCATTACCAAGAAGGACTACTGGAAGTGACAGCAACTTCTCTCACCTCTCAAATTAATTCTAGACTTGCAAGTGCCTAATTGGAAATGCTCATTCTTGTCCTTAAAGGATGATTTCCTCAGATGGGAAACTTTGCTATTGCAAAACAAGTCAACAAATCTAACAACCATTTAGAGAACATTTCTTCATTCTCAATACATCTTTGAAACCACAAAATAAATTAGAATAAATACTACATAAACTAGATTAGTGCCTTAGTTTTGAATTAGTCCCTTAATGGTGTCAAAATCTCAGGTGAAAATCTCAGGCTTAATAAACTACCTTTTTTTAAAGTTTCATATCAAACAGATGAAATACTTCATTCAGCATTTTCTGTACATTGTGTTTAAGGGTCAATGATATTTTCATTTAAGAAAAGTAAAGCCAAGGTATCAGAAATTTCCATTATAGCTTTAGGCCTTACAGTTTGAAAAGATACCAAGATTACAATTCTTTTCCTTAAGGGGTTCTTCTAAGCAATAATTTTGAGTCTTTTTTTCCTCTGTGAAAGATTTAAAGTGGTCATTTTGTTGAATTGTGTTATAAATACGCTGGAGTCTCATAATGATGTCCTTAGAATCCATGCATGAAACTTTCAACTTGATTGAGACTCCCCAATAAATTTCTTTGATAGAGGGATTCAAGACCTCGGAGTGTTTAGACTCTAGTTCAGTGAATGATATAGATAATAGAGAAATAAAATCCTGCATACTATGTTCTTAAATTTATTATTCTTTTTAGTGTATAATACTAGTGGGCAGACCATCGTTTTTTGAATTGTAAAAAGCTTTGGAAATAAAATGAATGATAAAAGATATTTTTGAAATGCCAGAATTTTAGGTGCTATTCTTTAGTTTTTATATCATGGTTACAAAGTGCTTTTCTCACAACCTTATGATGGTACAAATATGATTACCCCGATTTCGTGAATGAGAAAACTAATTCTCTGAGAGATTTGAGTTCCCCAGAATCTTGTAACTAGTGGTTAAGGTTGAATTTGAATCCAGGTCTCCCAGCTCCAAACCCAGAGCTCTTCCCTCTTCTCCATGCCACCTCTTAGCTATGCTCTTTTCAATTTTGGGGGGCCATTGATAAGATGTACGGGAGGGAAGAAAAGCTACAGCTAGTGTGCTGTCACATCCATTATTTGTATTACATTGAGAAGAGTCAGGTTAAGGTCATTTGAAATGTCAAGTGTTGGAGCTGTGAAGAATAATCTTTTTGTTTTGTTTCATTTTTAGACTGGACAAGCATGCCATCTTCTGGTTGAAGTGATCTCACTTCTATTTTTATCAGTTGAAATCTTTATGAATGGCAGAAGTCATAAAATAACTACTTGTTATCGATCTCTACTTCCCTTTTACAATGTCTTTGCCTTTTCTTTTTTATTTCCACTTCAGTGAGGCAAGACCTACCTTTCCAAATTCCTCTGTAGCTGTAAAAGGTTTTTGATTCCTCAAAGAGGATGTTTGTACAATTAAAGAACAGGGATGCAGGAAAAAAGGGGTCCTGAGTGTTTGTGTGTTGCACTCTGTATTTGTATGTATATGCACATCTATGTATATATGTAATTTTTCACACAGATTAAAAAAGTTTTGGTCAGATCAGCAGGCATTAATTAAGCATTCCCTATGTGCTAGGCAGGAGGGCAGCTAGGTGGCAGAGTGGATAGAGTTCTGGGCCTGGAGTCAGGAAGACTCTTCTTTATGAGTTAAAATCTGGCACTTAGTAGCTGTGTGACCCTGGTCAAGTCACTTAACTCTAGTTGCCTCAGTTTCCTCATCTGTAAAATTAGTTGGACACGATAAATTGGAGATAATCAGTACAGGGAAGGCTTTAGAATTAAGGCAGGGAAGGTGTGGAATCAGGAAAGGCTTCTCATAGAACATCAGGTTTTAGCTGGAACTTGAAAGAAGTGAGGAGGGAGAAATTTCCAGGTAGGGGGACAACCAGTGAAAATGCCAAGAGATGGAGTATATTATTTGAGGAATAGTAAGGAGACAGGTGGCAGTGGATCATCAGAAAGAGGAAGGAAGAGGAAAGGGAATAAGGTATAAGAAGACCAGAAATGGGGGGGGTGAGGGGGAGTAGAGTGGGGAAAGGAAGTAGGTCAGGAGGGGCTTTGAATGTCGAACAGAGGATTGTATATTTCTTCCTAGGGGTGATGGGAGCCACTGGGGTTTATTAAATTAGGAGAATGTGACATGGTCAAATCTATATTTTTGAAGATGAATTTGAAGCTGAGTGATGGAGTAGGATGGACAGAAGTGAGGAGAGGCTTGTAGCGGGCTGATCAACCAACCGGCTATTGCAGTAGTCCAGGTGTGATATGGACAAGACTTGGCAGCAGATTGGATGGGCGGAGCGGGGGGAGAAAGTAAAGATTTGATGATGGCAGGTTTCAAGCTTGACTGGGAAGATGGTAGTGTCTTCCAAGTAATAGGAAAGTTAGGAATCCTTTACTTAGATTTCTTCAATGAGTATTAAAAGGTGGGCCTTTTCTATTAGTGGCGTTTCATGAAATTCTTAAAATACAGTGCTGATCATTTCCAAACCGTGAGGCATTTATTGTTCGGTTCACTCGTGTAATTTAAAACTGTTTTTCTTTAGGAATGGCCAGTCAGCTTAGACGGAACTATAATATGTGTTTTTGGTTCAAGATATCTGGTCTAATTTTAGGTTTCTTTATCTCATTGTCTAGTGTTAGAATGTTAGCAGTATTCAGTGACTCTTGGGCTTAATTCTACAGTCGGGCAATATCTTTTCTACCATTAAATAAAAAATTCCATTTCATTTTCCGGTTTGCATTCTCTCCCCCCACCTCCACCTCCTCTACCCCACCTTATCTTCTTTTGAGAAAACAAGAAAAAAACATTATGAACACATAGCCAAGCAAAACAAAACCAGTTCCAGCATTGGCCATGTCCTATACATGTGTACATACATACATTCATGCATGTTTGTGTGTGTATATATATGTGTAGCATATGCTTCAGTCTTCACTCTTACATCACCTATGTGTGAAGCTGAATAGCATGTATTTTTTAAATGTTTCAATTGAAACAGTTAACTAGGACATAATGATGAACCTCCATTACTTTACTAGGTTGATGTGAAAATACATTATTACATCTGTTGTGTCATCTAGAACAACAACACTAAATCCAGTGTTATCATTGCATTTTATTTTTTATAATGTAAATCTATTCTAAATTATAACGTAGGTAAAGTAACTCCTGGGGAGTCAGTAAATAGGAAGTAAAGCTTTAATTGCATAACTTATCTAACTGATATTTGGAAAACCCCTCCCATTTGCTAAGATATCTGACTTTGAATATCCACTTCACAGAATTGCCCACTTGCTTATTTTTCTAAGTAGATTTTTTTGGGGGTAATGTTTTAGTGGAAGAGCTACATCAGTAAGTTATTACTGCATTATTGCTTTTATCCAGCAAAAGAATGTCAGATCATTAGGCCAAAATTGTATTGTCTATTATCATGACTCTTACTAGTACACACTGTACTCCTTATTTTCTGTAATATTCTTAATGTTCGATAAAAGTACTGTGTGTTACTCTTTAACCCAATATTTGAAGAACAATCACTGGTGTATGGCATTTTAGCCTAGATTCATAGAACATTAGTCTTTTTTTTTCTTTTTTTTTTAAGGCAATTGGGGTTAAGTGACTTGCCCAAGGTCACACAGCTAGTACATGTCAAGTGTTTGGTCTGAGGCCACATTTGAACTCGGGTCCTGCTGACTTCAGGGCCGGTGCTCTATCCACTACACCACCTAGATGCCCAGAACATTAGTCTTTTCAGTTGTCTAGGTATTCTATTCTTTTGTTTACCTAGTCACTGTATATATTCTGCATCTATCATGAAACAAATATGTCATTTACTTGCTATAATTTTTAGTGGCAAAAATCCAGAGAGCATGTCTTGCTTAAGCTACTAATTAGATACCGTTCTCCCTAAATATGTCAATATAAGCCTGGATAAGCTAATGCAATTTAGTCAGCATGAGGCCCTTTGCTTCCCATTCTAATTTTCCTATTGAGTACTTTGTAGAGTATCTGAAATAAATTGGCTGAAAAGTATTAGATCAAATACTCGGGATGTTCTAAGCTAAATAAGCAAAATGTGGATAAATCAAATAGATGGTTTTACACCCACCTGAGAATTTTGAGAGAATTCAAGGATAGAATTGGAGAAGAATTGGCCAAAATATGTGACTTGTTGTTATAAACACCCATTATACAGAAGATTGGAAAGTTAGTAATACAACCCTGGTACATCAAAATGAGATCCAGTGTGAAACCTGGGGAAGTAAAAGGATGGATTTGACAGCTGAGTGGAGTAGGCTGGACTGAAGTGGAGAGACGACCAACCAGCAGGCTTTTGCAAAAATCTAGACAAGAGGTAATGAGGGCCTGTATCAGAGTAGTGTCAGTTTCAGAGCTTATGAGAAATGGTACAGAAGTAAAAGCAATAGTACTTGGCAGGAGATTGAATGTGAGGGAGGGATTAGAAGATGACACTTAGGTTTTGAGCCTTAGGTTTCTCAAATCTATGTGGAATCAGTTGGTTGAGCCTTGATTAACGGATAAGATGACTACTTACTTAAGCAAAAATAGTCTGTTGGGGAAAAAGGCAATATTTATCCAAGGGAAAACCATAAAGCCTGGTAATTCATTTAAGCATGTTGAGTGGGTGAAAGAGATTAAAATTGGCAAAGATAAAGGAAAGCTGGTGAGAATATTCTAGTTAGGAGTTTTCAGTCTTTTGTGTCATGGACTCCTTTGGCAGTGGTCATCTGGTAAAAACCAATGGAAATTCATGAACCCCAAATTAAGAACCTCTTAGCTAGTCCAATCCCTTAATTACTCACAAGTCTCTTCCTTTCTGAACTTTTATCTTACTCATCCTCCACATAGCAGCCAGTATATACCCAAATCAGTAAACTCCAGTGGTTCTCTACAGTCTCTGGGATCATTTACAAACTCTTGTAATTGCCATTTAAAGCCCTTCATAACTTGGCCCTAATTTTACCCTGCCAGCCTCATTGTATGTTATTCTCCACCTGAACTCTATGGTGGAGCCAGATTGACTTTTTTGTTGTTTCTCACACCAACACTTTATTCTTCCATATTCATACCTTTGCCTTGGTTGTCTATTCCCATTACCTAGAATGTGTACTCACCTCCTCTTCACTTTTTAGAACCTCTACTTACCTTCAAAACTCAACTAAAGCAATATACTATGTTCAGCCTTACCTGATTCTCCATCACTCCCCCTCCAAAAATTACCTTGCGTTTATTTTGTGTATTCTCATGTACATATTGTCTTCCCCAATAGAATGTAAGCTTTTGGGGAGTGAGAAATGTGTATTAGATTGTGTAGGGACTGTCTATTTTTGCCTTTCTTTGGTGCCTGACACATAGTAGGCACCTAATACATGCTTATTGACTGATTTTTGTCTTTGTATCTCCAGTGCCTAGCACATAATTCTTGATTGAGTGAAGAAATGGCTTGTACACAAAACTGTAATACAGGGCAGTGTAGTGTAAGTTATGTGATTTCTACGTAAGAAATTCAGAGAAGGGAGAAGTCATTTTCACCTGGGATAATGAGGAAAGGTTTGGTGGAAGAAGTGGCTTTTGAAGTGAGCCTTGAAGGATGTACGGTCCACAGTTAGATAGTGTTTTATTGGGTAGGAAGAGGTAGAATATGGTTACAGACAAAAGAACTGAACGAAACTGTGGGTGTGGAAAAGTCAAGGTGTATTTGGGGAGATGGTGAATATGCCTAGTACTGAAGAGATCAGTGAGAGATGTGGTTGGATTGGCTCCTTCCTACCCCAACTTCCTCTTCTCCTTTATTGTGCAGGGCTTTGAACATCAGGCTAAGACTTTTAGTCTTCATTAGGCAAACGATTTAATTATTTTAAGCTGGGGAATGACCCAGTGAAGATTCAGTTCGAAGCCCATAGGATTGGATGAGAGACTTAATTTTCAAAGACTACAGTCTTTGTGAGAGGTCCTGAGGACATTAGTAGGAACCAATGGCAATAAGAGTAGAAGGGGACAAATGGAAAAGAAATTATGAAAGAACTATCTGAAAATATTGACTGGATTTGGGAAAGTTAGGAAGGAGTCAAAGGCAACTCTGTAGTGTGTTAGTCTCGGGCACTGTGAGAATGGTAGTATCATTGTCAGAAAGAGGGAAGTGAGTGAAAAATTAGTATATTTGGAGTATTCTGAGTGTATTTTCCTATCCAAATCGTTAGGTAAGCAGTAGATTAGTACATTATAAATAATGCCATCTCTGCATCCAAATTCTTCCATTTATCCTCCACCAGCTCTTAACTTGATTATTAGTTGGGGAGGGGAGATAAGCATTTATTAAGGACCTACTAGGTGCCAGATGCTGTGCTAAGTGAGCATTTCACAATTAATATGATCTCCATTTTAGATTTGAGGAAACTGAAGCAAACAGATTAAATGACTTGGCCAGCATATCAACTTGAGTCTTCCTGACTCCAGGCCCACCAATTCTATACAGTTAATATTTCTGTTCTCATGCTATTTCCTCTCTCTTGTGACCTCCAAAGTTGCAGGATGACCTAGAGAAAACTTGTAATGGATCTAAGCATGTAACTCAGCCTACATAACTCAAGCCAGAGGCTGTTCTGAGGATAGCCTTGCTGAATGGGGTAGCTCTACTACCCCTTTAAGCATCGAAACATAGAACATTCATTAAGCCCATCTCTTAACTCTCCTTCCCAAATGCCACTTAATCTTTAGTCCTCTTGTTTAACCTCATTATATAGTTATTAACATGTAGCTGTATAGCTCCTGTCTCTGTCTCTGGTCACAGTTAGCTTCAGCAAGGTGCTCTTCATTACTGGGCCTCCTGAAAAGATCCTGTTGCCCTTTCTCTTTTATGGTAGCTGTAATTATGATTGTCTTTTTCCTTATTTACTTTCTAGTCCCAGACAACCAGTCATCAATCAGTCCTTGGGGTATAGCTACATCCCCTGCCAAGCAAGGACTTAGGAGGGAACAGAAGGTCCTTCCTGCTCCTTCTGCCCTCCCCCAAAACAAAACAAAACAAAAAAAACCAAAAAACAAAAACTTCCTAAAGCTTCCAGGTGCATTATTATGCTTTGTGGCCTTGGACATGAGTCATTTCTTGCCTATACCCAGGTTGGCCTTAGTCTTTAGCTGCGTTAACCCCCTAGTCTCCATACCGTGTAATTAATTGATTTGTATCTCAAATCTCCAAAAAAAAGGTGAAGTGGGAGTACCTGTAAATGCCAAATCCTGGACTCAACAATATTAAAACTGAGAAGTATGGGGCAAATGTAAGGAGAAGAAAGCTTTATAGATTATAGAGCTCTTTTCTAAAATAGAGTTTCACTCCAGGAGGAGCCTGGTATGGCCTCTGAGATGAAAGTCTTGGCCTATGAGATTACCCATTCAATATCACCTATTTGATAATGAATGTGTGATTGTGTCCTAATTCCAGATGAGCTAAAGCAGCAGTGAGTTGTTAATCAAAGTGTTTAACATCTCCCACAATAAAGACAAGGCTAATCAAACACCTGGGTGCTATACCTTTAGATTTAGCCTTTAAAAGGAAGACTATAAGGAAAGAAAGAATGAAGACTAGACTGGAGGGACACACCTCTGCTACACAGAGCCTGGGACTTGGTTGCCTGGAGGGGAGGTCTACACGTACACACACGCCCCCTCTGGGGAGCAATATGGCTACAGAGATGGCAGTAGTAGTAGCAGAATAATGGTGAAATCATAGGGTTCTCGGAGCAGTGGAAGAGTTTATGGGCTATGCTGTTATCGTAATGACTAAGCTTAGCCCTGGAGAAAATGTGCGAAAATATGCCTTTTTCCTTTCCTTGCAGACTTGGAGAAAGATAGGGTATGGAACTTCACATAGACTATTTGACTCTGTTGCTCATAGCAAGGAGAAGGGAAGAGAACAAGCATTTTTTTAAATTAGCGCCTCCCTCCCTGTGCCAGATGCTCTGTTAAGTACTTTACAAAAATTATATTATTTGATTGCAGCAAGAGCTCTGCAAGGTAGGTGCTATTAACCCCATTTTATAGTTGAGGAAACTGAGACAGACTGAGTTAAGTGACCTGAGTTAAGGTCACACAGCTAGTAAGTGTCAGAGATCAAGAGCTGGAAAAGACTTCAGAGGTTTTTTCATCTAATCTTCTCATTTCATTTATAGTTGAAGACAAATGAATTATAGTTGAGTGCCAAATGAATTAAATGCTTTTGCCCAGGGTCATACAAGTAGTGTCAGAGGTTGAATTTGAACCCGAATCCCCTGACTCCAGAGCCAAGGCTTTTTGAGATGTGGTAGTAACATGTTGGTTAATTTTGCCCTCTTTTGCTTTTTTAAATCTGTTGCAAGGGATGGTTTACTGCATAAGGAGAGAGAGAGAGTATTGGTAGCAGGGAACCACTGGAGCTGTTTCAGCAGGGAAGTAATGTTAGATCTTTTTAGGAATATGTGGAGGATAGATTGGAAAGGGGAGAGACTTGAGGGGTGAGATTAAGAGGATGAGAAAGGTGATGAGATATGGCAACTGCTTTTTCTATGTAGATTGAGGAATAGTGGAAAACTGGGACTGCATGACTGGAAAGATGATGACTTTTGACTTAACAGAGAAATTGAGAAGAGAGGTGTGTTAGGGAAAAGAGTGAGTTCTGTTTTGCGTATGCTGAGCTTTGAAATGCCTTTGGGACATTGCCTTCCCAATCCCTTGCCACCCTGACACTATTGAGGCATGGGGGGAAAGAAAGCATCATTCAGTGTTCATACTAATCTCACCAAACCCCCAGATACTGCCACTGGACCTCCTGCTGCTGATGCCCTGTGGGCCTTACTGTCCACCCCATTGCACTTTCTATAGTACCTTTTAGACCCTGCCAAGGAATTTTCTTTTCTGTGTTAAAAATGTGAGCTCTTGGAGAACAGATTCTAAACAGTCTAGCATGTTTTATATTCTATTTGTATCCATAGTGTGTGGCACATAGTAAACACTTAATAAATGCTTTTTAATTCATTCATCAAGGTTGAGATGTCTCAATAGGCAGTTGGTAATGTGACCAGGACCTTGGACTCTCTTCCTGAATTGGCAGGTTGGGTTCCGAGTGGTGAGCTTTTGTCTTATCATGCCTGGATCCCAGGCTTCCATTTCACCTCCCTGCTAAGTCCACACTGCTTATGCTTTCCCCTCTACTTACAGATTAAGTAAGTCCCCACCCCCTTAGAATGTAAGCTCCTTGAGGGCAAGGACTGTCTTGTTTGCTAGCATTTGTATCCCCCGTGCTTATTAGCACTATGTCTAGCACCTAAGTACTTAATGCCCTATTTATTTTGTTTTGGGAGACTGAAGGACTGGGGTTTGACATGAGAGTTTTAGGCATAGAGATGATCATTCAACTCTTGGGAACTGATGAGATCACCCAAGGAAAGAGTGTAAAGAAAAAAAAGGGTGACTGGATAAGGACCCAATAAAGAAAGATCAGACAGACATATAGGAAAACTGAGGGGGAAGGGTGTTCTGAAAATCCTGAGAGGAGAGAGTGATTGTGTCAAATGCTGCAGAGAAGACAAGAAAATGCTATCAGATTTGGTAATTAAATTAATAACTTTGTCTAAAGAAGTTTAAGCTGAGTGAAAAGGTTGGAAGCCAGATTGCAGAGGGTTAAGAAGGGAAGAGGACTATCTCTTCAGGTATTAAGGAGGAGAGAATGATGAATTATGAGATTTTGAGATGGAGAATTGGAGAGAAGGAATTTAGGGAAATGGGTTCTATTTTCTCAGTGAAGAGTAAGGAAAGGTCTTTAGCTGAGAGGTTAGAGGGAGGAGGGGGTAGGGTGAGGAGGCTTTATATGAGAAGAGATCATCACAAAAACTCTACAACCTTATTTACCCAGTTTATATCACAATAAATGTTAAATCTTGTCAGAGTGAAGTGGGAGAATTATTGAATTGTTATGGAGACTTGTGTAATGACAATTTAGCATTTTGTAGCATTAATAACAATTCCTTAAGCCCTTCAGGTCTCTGGCTGTTTCCTACTCAGTTAATCAATGAGCGTACTTATTTCTATATTTTGAAAGTTTAACAATCAAAACTCCTTTTGCCTAGTACTAAAATTAACTTTCTAATCTTGATGTTTGCCAGGTTTTGAGATTCATTGCTGATCTGTTTTGAACAATTTTATCTTGTCATTTGTGTTTAAAATTGATGCTGTCTGTTCTTCAGTGTCTTGTAGAGAAGTTACCAATACCCAATAAATAATTTAAGAGAATTCAGAGTATTCAATGAAAAGAATGGATTTGTTGGGGTTGACATTGATTTTTAGGATTATTTTTGCAGAACTATGATTTTAGTTTTAAATTGGAAGGAATATTAATTACGAAGGCATACTAACCATTTCCTCTAGTTTACAGTACTGATAGTAACAAACACTGCCACAAATGCACTATTTTTTCAGGATCAAAGTCGTTTGTGGTTTTTGTTTTATTTTTATGCTTAAATGAATTCACAAAAGCCTTTAAGATAATACTTCATTATAGGTCTAATATAGTTACCATGGAATAGGAAGGAAGAGTGTAAGTAAGCATTATAGTGTCTTTTTTTTTTTTTTAAACATTTTGTGTATTCCTCAATTTTCTTCAGTGTTTATTTGAATCCTGTCTTTCTCCAACTGGTATAGAGTCCATTCGTATATTTCTCTTTTTTGGGGGGGGGGGGTTAGGCAATGGGGTTAAGTGACTTGCCCAGGGTCACACAGCTAGTAAGTGTTATGTGTCTGAGGCCGGATTTGAATTCAGGTCCTCCTGAATCCAGGGCTGGTGCTCTATCCACTGCGCCACCTAGCTGCCCCCTCATATATTTCTTTGTATCTCTGTCCTCCACTATCTGGTGCCACCCTCCTTTTCTAGGTTTGTCTCATAATATTTGCCTTCATACATTCCATGGTTCATTCATATTGGACCCTGAATTTTCCTTGCCCTTTCCAATCTCTGTATCCCCCATTCCTGGACTTCTTTCCCACACTTGAAATCTTTCTCCTTCAAGGCCTGGCTCAGCTACCCTCTCCTGCATGAAGCTTTCCTCCTTGGAGCTTTACACACTTACCACATTCTGATTTGTTTTACAGCTGTTTTGCATATACTTGTCAATTCCTCAACCAGGCTAAAAAGACCTAAGGGCAGACATCATGTCTTAGTCATCTCTATCTCCTCATGACTAGCATATTGATTTTACGATTTACATAGAATCTGATGAATGGTGAATTGAATTTGTTGAATGTTGAAGTTATTACAAAATAATTTTTTGTTGAGGGGTGCTTTTTTAAGGGGATGTGAATAGTAAAAACATTTCAAAAACCACTGTTTCAATAAATGAATAATAAAAAGAATTGCTTCAGTACAATTATAATTGCCTTGAACCCTCCAGATTTAGAGTAAGGACTTGGTGAAACCCTGAAGCCAAATGTAGTAATAACTTTTATCTATATTAATCTGAAAAAGGGGTTCCCAACAGTTATAAATTGAATGTCTATCTTCAATGTAATCTCTTAAATGTTTTCATTTTTCAAGGAGAATTACAAACTAACAGCTTTATGAAAGATTATTCCAAGTCAGTAATAATAAAAGAAATCCAAAAAACTCTAAAGATTTCATTTCACACCCAGGAAATTAGCAAAAATGAAAAAATACGGAAATAGTCAATGCTAGAAGAGTTGTATAAAGACAGCACACTAATGCACTGTGGGTGGAACTGTCAGTTGGTCCACTTGTTCTGGAAAGCCATGAAGAATCATACCAAGAAAGTGACTAAAATTCCATTTTTTGACCCAGAGATCTCACTAGCCAGCAGGCATATAACTCAGAGATCAAAGATAGAAAAAAGGTCCATATAGTCCAAAATATTCATAGCAACATGGTGGCAGTAAAAAACTTGAAGCAAAATTGTGACTGTATTTGTACCAGTTTTATTGTGCCTTGAGGCACTACACATGAAAATTCATAGATTCATAGGAAGGTTTACAAA
Source organism: Vombatus ursinus (assembly GCF_900497805.2). Classification (NCBI taxonomy): domain Eukaryota; kingdom Metazoa; phylum Chordata; class Mammalia; order Diprotodontia; family Vombatidae; genus Vombatus; species Vombatus ursinus. The sequence goes on along the minus strand of NW_020954557.1, from coordinate 34,134,160 downwards.
CTGACCACAGTATGTAAACAGAAAGAACAACAAAAAGGAAACTGAATGTTGCATAAATATAATAGCTAGCATGTTTATAACACCACTTCCAATATTATCTTGTTTTTTGTAATCTCCCTAGGAGGTAGGTGCTATTTTTTATTGCCATTTTACAAATGGGGAAGCTGAGACTCGGAGGTAAAGTGACTTACCCAGGATTACACAGATAGCACATCTGAGGTGAGTTTCAGACTCAGATCCTCCTGACTCCAAGGCCAACACTGTATGCATTGTCATCAAGTTTGGCCCTGGAAAAGAGGTGAGGAAATTTATTTCCTCTCCTTCACTTAAGAGATGTGAGTCAGGTCAATAAGCATTTCTTAAACTCTTCCTTCTGTATACCAGGCACTGTACTAAGCCCTGGGGTTACAGGAAAGCAAAAGACCATCTTCTGTTCCTAAGGATCTCACTGTCTAATGAAGGAAAGAGTCTAAATGGGAGACTGTGGAAGTGGAATATTATAGATCCTGTCAGATTTGGTGGTTGTTTTGGTTTTGCTGAATGGCCTTAAAAAAAAAAATTACTTTTTATTGTTACTAGGGATGGCCTCCTAGATAAGGAAGGAGGAAGAGATATATTTAGAAATTTGATTAAAAAACAAACCTTATAAATAAAAAAAAACTAACTTTTAGGGAAAAAATAGGTATTTTGAAAAATATTTTGATGGTGCTTGTCACTTGTGACCACCATAAATTGTTATTTTTGAAAATAAAATTTGAATCTTATAAAATTTTCTGGAACTTAATTCTGGCTTTAAGTTAATATCTCAGCCAGTTGTAGACTTCTTGATGTCTAAGATCATATTTTAGGCTTTTTTTGTATCCTCCTCAAAGCATTCATTGAATGTTAGTTGTTGGTCTTTTACCCCTGACTTGAAGTTTTGCCAAGTTCTTTGGGAGGTGATAGACGTTTTGGTACCTGTGACTGGAGCAGCTGACCACTTGAAGATGGAAGTAGGGAAAGCTTTACCTTACATTGATCCACCCAGAATCGGAGTATACTGTCTCAGAAGGATCATCCTCCCATGTAAGGCTTCAGATGGAGGCTGAATGAGGCCCACCTGAGGAATTTTTAAATTGTTAAGAAATTCCTGTTCAGGTAGATCTTAGACAAGATAGTCTCTGACTTTGAGATTCTGTGATTTTATGAATTCTCTAAACCATACAAGCCACAATAGTATAAATTTGAAACTATTTATAAAGAAAGAGACAAATTATTTCTAAACGAATAACACTAATTACAAAATTAAATACCCAGGAGAACAGATCACATATTAAAGCTATTATCCAATAATAACTGTGGTCTTTGCTATTTTAAATCAGTTTTTCCAAGATGTTCCTTTTAATAGGGAGTGCTTTGGCTTGTCTTTGTAGTACAAGGGCTTAGTATAGTGCTGGACACAGTAAGCACTTAATAAATGTTTAAATATTATAGTCATATTGACCATTTTCATTCAGTCTTTGATGTACTCCCTGGTTGGTTGGTTGATGTCCTTCATTCTCCAAGAGAATCAAAATGACATCAGTATGTTGGGGTCAAGGTACAGTGTGTCGAACTGTGGCTGATCAGACCAATAGGAGCTTGGAATGCCCTACCACAGGTTGGGCACAAATGGTCCATGTGAACATTTGGAGTAGAGATATCTTTAAATTTGTGCATCTCATGTTTCTTTTGAGCTACTGCAATTCTGCTTTGCTCATAGAATGCAGTGCCCTACCACAACTCTCAAACACTTTATAGGACATTGAAGACTTCCAGATAATCTTTTTTGTGCTGAATTCTTAATTTCTTTCATACCTACCTTTCTTACTTAGAGTTAATCTAATCAGCAATTGATCTATCTAGATCTCCAAGTCCTATACTAACGAAAAACTAAATAAAAATTTATTGGTTCGTTTGATTATCAAAAACTGACCTCTAATTTAGACGTATCCGCCACTGAGAATAGTTGTCTCTGTAGACTGGCTTCATGATCTCTTCTTTCTTTGCTGTTGCTTGGGATTCCCATATATCTTTTTTTTCCTTCCTTATCAGCCCTTCTAGGGCCACCCTTACCTCAGTCACCTTGCCTCTTCATGACTTCATAAATCTAGAACTGGAAGGAGAGCTCAAGAAGCCAACTGTTGCAGCCTCTTCTCATTTTACAAGTAAGGAATCTGAAACCCAGAGAATAGGAGAGATTTGAACCTAGCTAGGTCTTCTAAACTTTGAGTTCAAATCCAGACTCGGAACACTTTCTAACTGTGTGTCCCTAGATAAGTCTCTTAACCCTGTATGCCTCAGTTTCCTCATCTGTAAAATGAGCAGGAGAAGGAAATGGCAAACCTCTCCAGTATCTTTGCCAAGAAAACTCTAAATGGGGTCACTAAGAGTTGGATACTAACAACAACTTCTAGACTCTAGAACTAGTGTTTGTTGCATTTTACTGAGCTGCCTCCTATATTAATTTTTGGTTTTTACCTCCATGGCAGTGTCTGAGGCGTCCCTGGGATTGGCTGTTGCTGGGGAGGCAAAAAGGATTAATCTCCACAACTACATTTCACTGTTGTTGCTTGAGTCTTATTTTCCTCTTCAACGCAGATGAATTTTGTTTCTTTCCTTTGTGTGTCTGTCTGTTCATTAGCACTTGAATGCAACTTACTTTTCCCAGCTAGATCCTAAGTGAAAAAATTTGATATTGGTGTAGGGGAGGGGCTATGAAGTAGTCTTTTAACACACTGTTTGATTCCTCTTGTTACAGTACAATAAATACAATGAACATTTGTTAACCAATAAATATATATTAAGTTCCTGATATGTGCCAGGTACTTTACTAGACACTGGGGTTTACAAATACAAAGAATGGAACAATCTCCCTTGGATAGGAATTGTTGTTCTAAAGGGGGATACATTTTAAAAACACGTATTAAAAAAATATACAGCATCAGTATTAGGCACTTGCTGTATATGGGGCTCTGTGCTAGTTGGGGAAATAAACTTTGTATAAGTACCATGATGCCAAGAACTGAGAATCCAGTAGGGGCAGAGGCATAAGATGAACAACATAGCTGTAATATACAGTATTTAAATCAGTGTAATTTCTGACTTCATAGGATTTTTTTTCCTTAAAATGGAAAGGATAAATCTCTCCTATTCATATTGCTACATTTGGTAGCAAATGCCTCTATGAATGATGGTTTTTGTGGTAAAGCAGTGTATATTCTAGGGAAAAAAAAAAGAACTCAAGAACAAAATGTAAGCTATTAAAATCATTCTTCATCCTTCTTTACCTCTCTGTAGCATTTGACAAAATTGACCACTCTCTCCTTCTGAAACCCCGCCTCAGGATTTTAATGAAACCATACCCTCAAGGTTCTCTTTATCTGGCCCCTCCTCAGGCTTTTTCTAAAAAGCTACTAAATCCTGCTTCTCTTATCCCCACCATATCTATGAAACCACATTCTCTTTTTTGGACTACTTCTGGCCCAGATCATTGCAACAATCTTCTAATTGGCCTTCCTTCTTCAAGCCTTTCCCCATCCCTACACATTAAAACCAAAAGTATTTCACTAAAGAACAGATCTATTCAAAGGACTCCAGTGGGTCTCTCTGATAAAAATTGAAGTCTTTCCTCTGCTTAGCTTTTAAAACCTTCACAACGAGGCCCTGACCTATATAACCAGGCTCATTTGGGTATTACTTGCACTCGCATATGTACTCTGTGATCCAGCCAAACCGACCTCTCATTCTCATCCATGACACCATGGACCTTCCTTCCCACACATAACATTCCATCATCTCCCATCTAAACAGGCATCAACAGTTGCTGGTTGTACATTTCAACCTGGGTATCTCAAAATAGGCATCCCAGAATCAGGAAGTTCAAAATGGAACTATACCATCTTCCCAGCTCTCCAAGCTTCTCAACCTCAGAGACATCTTTATTCTTCACTTTCTCTTCACCATCTATATCCAGCTATTTGCCAAATCTCATTTAAGTCTACTCACACAGCTACTACCCTAGTTGAAGCCTCCATCCCCTCCCACCTGAACTGTTACAAAAGCTTCTCTCCCCTCTCCAGTCCTACCTCCAAACAGTTGCCTAAGTACTGTTATCTTTCCCCATAAACCCTCTCCCCCTCTTTTACCTTCCCTTTTATAGAGGGCACTAGTCCCTCAAGCTCACAACCTAGAAATGATCCTGGGGGGATTCCTCATTGTATCTCACCACCATCCCCCATATCCAACCTGCTGCCAGGGTCTGTTGATTTCAACTTTGCAACATTTCTCAAATACACTGCCTTCTCTCTTCTACCATTGTCACCCCTCTGGTACAGGCCCTCATCTTCTCATGTCTTGATTACTGAAATAGGCTTCTGGTGGAATTGCCTGCCTCAATTCTCTCACCATTCCAGGCCACCCTCTATTCAGCCAGTAAAGTGATTTTCCTAAAGCTTAAGTCCAACTGTATCATACACCTCCTCCCTTCTCCCCAATAAACTTCAATGGCTTCCTATTGCTTCCAAGAGGAAGTACAAAGTGCTCTGGTTTACATGCAAAGCCCTTTGTAACCTAGCCCATTCCTACCTTTCCAGTCATCTTATACCCCAACTCAGACTCTTCAGTCCAGTTGTACTGGCTCCCTGGCTGTTTTGGGAATGAGACATTCCATCTCTCAGCTCCCAGCAATTTCTCTGGCTGTACCCCATGCCTGGAATGCTCCCCCTCCTCAACTCTGCCTGCTGACTTCCCTGGCTCCCTTTAAGTGCCAACTAAAATCTGATCTTTTACCAGAAGCCTTCCCCAATCTCTCTTAAATTCTAATGCCTTCCCTCTGGTAATTATTTCCCTTTTATCCTGTACACATAGCTTCCTTTGTCTATTGCTTATGGGTGGTTTCCCTCATTAGATTTAAGATCCTTGAGGTCAGGGGGGCTATCTTTTTATATCCCCAGTACAGTCCCTGGTGCATAGTAGGCACTTAATAAATATTTATTAATTGATAGTCCTAAAGCAGTTTTGATCATGTCACACTCCTGCACACATACCTCCTATAACATAGTCTCAATTCCAGACCTTTTTTGGGGGGGGGAGGGGTTGGCATTTAAAGCCTCTCACTGTGATTCTAGTCTACCTTTCCAAACTTTTTGCATATTTCTTCCTTTCACAAACTCTACTTGCAACCGAATTGGTCTGCTTGCCATTCTTCATGAGCGGCATTTCAATCCCCAGTTCTCCATGCCTTAGCATAGGCTGTCCCTCCTCCATGGTGGAGTATACTTTTCTCACCACCTCTCATCTCATGAATGCAGGTTTCCTTTGAAAGATCTGCTCAAATGTCAACTTCAGTGACTCCCTGTCTCTTCTGGGATCACACATAAAATCTTCTGTTTGCCCTTCAAAGCCCTTCATAACCTAGTACCCCTCCCCACCTTACATCTTGCTTTGCTGTTTCTCAAACAAGAAAGTCCGTCTCTCTGCTCCAGATATTTTCACTGACTGTCCCCCATACCTGGAATGCTCCCTTTTCTCATCTCCCTCCACCTGTCTTTCATGGCTTCTTTCAAGACCCCACTAAAAGTCTGCCTTCTGCAAGAAACTTTTCCCAGTCCTTCTTAATTCTGGTGCTCACCCTCTTGTTATTTCCTATTTATCTTATGTATAGCTTATTTGTATGCATGTTATTTGTCTCCTACCTCCTTTAGATTGTGAGCTTCTCTAAGAGCAGGGACTGTTTTTTTTTTGCCTTTCTTTGTAATTCCCAAGTGCTTAGCATAGTGTCTGGTACATAGTAGGTTCTTAATGTTTATTGACTGACTCCTACATGGGGCCTTTCCTCATCCCCTCAACTGCTAATGACCCATCCCAAAATTATCTTGTATTTATTTTGTGCATATATTGTTTCCCCTGTTATATTTGAGTCGGGGACTGTTTTGTTTTTGACTTCATAGTTTCAGTGTCTAGCATATAGCACCTGGTATGCTCTTAATAATTGATTTTCTTTACTGCTAGTAGTAGGGAAGGAGAGATTCTACAAATCTCCAAGTCTGTCAGATAACCCTCAGTTGGGGGGGGGGCGGGACAGGATAGGGTAGGGCAGTAGCTCCAAAGATGACATCCCAGTTTCCCCTATTATACACAAAATCCCACCTCTGAATTATGTCAAAGATTCTATAGCAAAATGGGGAGACTCGTGGGGTGAAAAGCAAGTTATTTGTTGTCTCTGCTTATAGATCTGTATTTAGGGGTCTTTAAGATTTGTAATTGGTAATAAATAGAAATTGTGATATGTAACAGGATGAGAGGCAGAGACTTCCCTCATTTCCCTGTGCCTACATTATGGTCCATTCACAGAGGGATCACAAAATGTTTTCTGGGGTCTCAGATGTACACTTCTTTATGAAGTCCTAATTTTGGAGGGAGTTGGGTGGGAAGAAGATTTTATTGTACTTTTAGGAGGAAAGGGGTAAAAAAGAGTGGAAAGCAATTAAAATTACATAGGTATGCAGAATAATCATTAGTGTGGGCCTAAGTATCCCCCTGCGAATTCTATCTCTAAATAGAGTTGTTTGGCTTTTATCTGGAGAATGGCCTCGGGATGCCCTTTGGAATGAGAGGACAAAGGTTCTTTGATAGAAGGATTTAGAGCTTTCCTCTGGGATTCTACATATGAATGTTGGCCTAGATTCTGGAGAAAGGGGTATGTTTGGGGAGAAAAACTTCCCAAATACACAAGGATCCTAATATTAGGGAAAGGGAGCCTCAAATATCAATATAGCTATGTAGAAATGAATGAGATGGAAGATGTATGCAGGTGGGGGGGAACACTTGCTGAAGTATATATATATAGTTCAGGAGGGGAGAAAGAATGAGATTATTGGCCTTACCAGCCCTTAAATGCATGAAAAACGCCTTAGAAAATCTCAAAAGGGTGGTGTGATTGATTCAAAGACCGAAGCTGTGAGAGGCTATACAGTATTCTGTTCTGTAGTGAGCCAAGAAGAGGGAAACCTTGGTCATACGCTGCAGGTGGTAGACGTGCAATTGTAGACTGGCACGCCCCAATCCCTGAGGCCGGAGGAGAAAAGAAAAGGAGTTACTGGAGAGCTGACTGATGAGTATGTCTGGGTGTTTATAGTGGCCCAGGCTCCACCTCCTACAGCTCCTTAACCCTAGCCCCAGAAACCCTATTCTTAGCCCTCCTCACAACCCCACCCCCAACCCTAACTTCTGGAGTCTCTCTCCCATATCCTGAGAAAAGCCGCTAACTGGAATCCCCACTGCTACTGTTGTCCCTAGTTGTTACTCTTAATGCCTTGTGGCAGATTACAGATTTCTCTAGGCTACGAGGAGTCCTTAATCAACATCTATCACTTTGTTCCCTAAAAAAGAAAAAAGTATTTCTAGTTCCACAATATTTAGAAATGGACTTTGGAACATAACCTGTTAGAGAATGGGAAACAGCTTCCTAACCAGGAGACTGAGGAGTGAGTCTCTTGCCTTCATTTTCCTCACTCAGAATATGAAAGAGTAGGTCCGAAGGTCCCTTAAAATTAAAGCAGGAAATAAGATAACCCTGCAAGGGACCTACATCTGCTTATACTATGTAGTTAAAACAGTATAATGCATACTTAGCTGTTTTCAAATAAAATAAATCAAGATTTGTTCATGTATATTAAAAGTATTTAAAAGAAAATGGTTAGCTACTTGTGAATTTTAATGCTGTTTCCCACAGGCTTTGCCAAATACTGCTTTGGCCCAGATTTCCTGGATTCCAGATTGCTGCCATATTAGCAGTCAAATAACAGCTATATGTTTATTGTAAAAGCTATTTTTATTTTTATTTAAAATGTAGTGCAGGGGATAGAGCACTGAACCTGGAATCAGGAAGGTCTGAGTTCAAATTTGACCTCATAATTTACTAGCTGTGTGACCCTGGGCAAGTCACTGAACATCTGTCTGCCTCAGTTCCTCATCTGTAAAATGGGGATAACAGTAGCCCCTTCCTCCCAGGAATCGTGAAGAAAAAATGAGCTAATATTTGTAAAGCACTTTGCAACTCTTAAGGCACTACATATGTACTAGCTATTATTATTTTTGTTAAAAGCCTGACTTATTTTATATACCATTACAGTTGGGGGAATCAGTAGTCATTAAACATTAAAAATCTACCATGTGCCAGGCATTGTGCTTAGTTTCAGGGATACAAATAATAAGACAGTCCCTGCTATCTAATAGAGGAAGATAAAACACAAAAAGAAAATGAAAAGGGGGGCTGGCGTCAGAGGATTCCTATCCCTGAGCATGATGTTGTGGAGTCGGAACCAAACAGAGCAACCGATAGGAAATGTTAGGCTTCCCTATCATTTATATGTAAATATAGTCGTCCCTATAAATGCTATACCCCCAAATAACCATATCCTAGTACACAAATCCCTTCTTGCTCTTTCATTATCTTTCCCTGAAAGCGTAGTTCTCTAGTGTCACACCTATCTAGAAGTAAGTTAAACAGACCTCTGAAATAGAAATAAAGAGCAGCCAGTCTCCGCAGGAGACCCCTTCAGGTCCACACTCAAGTTTACCCTCTGGTCATTACACCAAACTTGTCTATCTAGTTTCCTGGTCCCTTATAAATTAGAAGCACAAATTAGAGGATGAGTAAGGGAGCTATTAGAAATGAGTCTTTTGACACAGGAAGGACAGCTGCTGGGGAGGAAAGAGACAAACTTTTTTTTCTTTTTTTTTTTTTTTTAATTTAAAAGTAGACAAAATTTTTAAAGTACTGCAGTCTGAGTTGATTAACCTAGGGGGGAAAATAGCTCTAGGCATCTTGGCAGCTCCTGAGGTCATCTACTATGATATAATTGGTGTTCCTAGGAGTGATGATCCTGAATTATCAAAATCATATTCCTTATACACACTCTTCTGGATCACAGAAAAAAGGTGTGATGTATTTAGAAGGATTAAACTTCTTAAAATAAAAAAGTTGGTACTTAAAGGGGTAAATATGTCTTTAGTTTCGAGAAAATTCACAAATTTGAGTCATGACTAGTTCATAAAAGAGCTCTCACTTTGGGTATAGGGATCTGGATTTGATTTCTGGCTTTGCCACTGACAACCTGATTTTTGACCTTGGGTTATCTCTTTACCTCTTTGAAAGTTTTAGGAGTTAACCTTTGAGGTGCCATTCAGCCCTAAATCTATGCTCCTGTAATTCTATGATGACCTTCCTCTTTGACCATACTAGAAAACTGAAGCATTAATGTGCAAGGTCAACACACCTGCTACATAATATAATAAGTACTTAAATGCTTGTTGGATTGTCAATCAACACGAATTACTCTCATTATATTATTATGTGTCAAGCTCTTTGCTAAGCCCTTGGAAGGAGTTTACATTCTAATGGAGAAAGATTACATTTAAAAGGAGCTTTTAAAAAAAAAATGGGGAGTAGAAGAAGGAGTGTGGGGGGGGGGGGGATGCTAGAGAAAGACTTGTAGAGATGAGTTGGGCCATGTGGCATGGAGAGGGATAGAGACGTCTTTGACCTGAGTCTCCTCCTTTAATTGGAGGTTCTGGAAGGAACCAGCCATTTGGAAAGTAAGGCCACCTGGTCTGAGGGTACTTCTATTGTAAGAAGTAGTTCAGTGGTAGTGAGATTTTTGGGGTAGCATGGGAAAAGAATATAGTGAAAATTATTCCATATGTTTCTGTATATTAATCTTTCAGTTCCTTTGAATATGAATTGACAGTTTTAATAAATTTTTTTAAATAAGGGGGGGATGTCCCCAGGCCTTTTTCATCCACCCAGGGGAAAAAATGTTCAGAAATTCAGTGGTACAGATGTGTTGCTTTTTCTTATCAAAATATGAAACCTATTTACTTTGATAGCATTCATTTTAGATTTTTAAAAAAAATCAACATATATGAAGCACTTAATAGTGTGCCAAGCACACTTTTCAGAGTACAAACTTAATATACTTACATTTAGACCTGCAGAGGAACCATAGAATATTGAATATAGACAAAGCACTGGACCCAGTATTTGGAAGATCTGAGTTCATATTTGGCCTTTGACACTATATGACTACTGATAAGTCTCTAAGCATCTGATAACTCACTGAGACTCTACTACTTAGTTTTAGTAGTAAATTGGTAGAGGATTGGTAGAGGAAATTCTCACACCAGTGAAATTACACAGATCTCAGAGTTTTGAATTATTTTGTCATTTCAGTAACAATTTTGTCTTTATGAACTATCTATCCAAACATTTCTGGAAATCGCTGAAAATTTTAAAATCAAGCTATACTAGAAAATATTTTAAAAGCTAATGTGTAATACAAATATTTTCTATTGGAAATGTGTTATAGTTCCTTTTTAAATAGACTCAGAATTTTTTTGGAAAATTTTCTCAACAAATGATATGAACTAAGATGGTAGGATTGTAGTACATGAGCTGGAAAGGACTATCTCAAAACAGTTCCTCTTCTTCCATATTGCACAGAGTTGACCTAGGTAGTAAAAGAAATACCTTCTTTCTGCTTTAGGAAAGTAAAGAACTTGGATTTTTTTTTTTAAGTAGTTACTTAAAGGTTCCACCTCCTCATTAATGCTTCAGCACATTTCCTTTTCTCTACAATGAAAAGTCATTCTTTAAAGATTCAACTGGCTTCTTTTTAAAGTAGATTTAGGACTCATAAAGAGTGTCAAACAGTATTGAGCCAGAGCCCTTTATTTATCCACATAAGGAGCACAATAGTTTAAGCCTTAAAACTGAAAATTTTTCATAGATGATCAATATAACTCAACACTGATGCTTAGAAAGGACTTTAAGGTGTCAGAAAAGGTGGTTGTAACAACTTGCCTGTTCACCTTGCTTGTCTCTATGGTAACTGTCTGGCACAAAGATCCCCATCACTGGGAATCCAAATAACGTTTTGTCATACACTTACCCCTTCCAGTTAATGCCTTTACTTGCTGTCTGTTCTAAGCCATAACTCAGAGTCTGGATGGACTAGTACTGGGGAGCTGTTGGAAGAGGGAGTTGGACAGTGAGACAGAAAGAAGATTGCTGATCTTAGCCCAACTTTGCTTCCAACAAAGTCAGCAAGGCAGTCTGTCTCAAAAGCAACAAACAGCATAAGGATAAGACTACCAGTTCCCTGGTAATGTGGTGTGTCACCTCCTATGTGACATTTTTCCTCATCCTTCTAGGTGCTAATTCGCAGGCCCTCCCTCACGTCTTATTCTAGAAGTTACCTTGTACAGGTGGTTTCCCCCAATAGATTCTAAGTTCTAATCTTTGAAATCATCAGTCTAACGAAATAGGGTCAATATTATATAAATTGCAGAATGTTTTTTAATCATTATTTTCTAAGTAAAGTGTGTATTTCAGCTCGGCAGACGTAAAGAATTTTAGAGTTCAGTGCCATTTTGTGGCAAAGGAAACTCATGGAAGAGGCCGCAGTTGATAGGAAGTCTATGGAAAATGAAATCATGGTTATAAGTTTATTATGTAGTATGTCCAGTAATTGTGATTCTGTGGAAAGAACGCTAAATTTGGACTCTGAGACCTTGGGAATGAATCCATCATCTGCCTCTCGCTACCTTGATGTTCTTAAGGTATTAAGGGTAATTAAGTCAGTTCATCTCTCAGGGCCTCAGTTTCTTTATTTACAAAATGAGAGTATTTGATGAGATCAGGGAGTTTAACTTGGAGTCTGTGAACTTGTATGTTTTTGAAATTTTGAGAATTTTATTTCATTATAACTGGTTTTCTTTGTAATCATATATTTTATTTTATGCATTTAAAATTTTTCTGAGAAGGGGTCCAAAGGCTTCATTGTTTATCTTTCCTTCTTGAAGAGGACCATGACATCAGGAAGATGATGTCACGGCTTGAAAGTGAATTTCATTTAAGTGAGGGAGGGCTGTGCAAAGTCACCAGCCTCACTCTCTCCTCAGTAACTGTCTGGGTTAGGTGGCAAGATGTAGATCATGATGACTGGAGATGGCCCTGGAAGCAGTGTGAGACCTTGGCCCTTTTAAGCTAAGGGCTTTCCCAAGTCTCAGTTTGACTGAGATCACCCATTCAGGGATTAAGGCTAGATAAGAAATGAGGCAAAGAATGGCCTCTTAAGTCAAACTAGTCAAAAAAAAAAAAAATCAATCTGGGAGGGTTAGCCCCTCAGGATTTCTGGCCAAAACAGAAACAATTGCTATATGCATTCACTCTGGAGCCTTCAGAGCCGAAACAATGACGAAGCTAGGCTTGGGACGGGGTCTGTGGTTGGCCAATCATTGAGAGCCAGAGGGATTTGGATTTATGGCATGGTCGTTAAAAGAAATCTAAACTGTAAACCCCAAGATATCTTAAAAGGTTTCAGTGATCAAAATTTATATTCCCATAGGCTTAACTGCACTGCCAAAGAGGCCCACAACACAAAGTAACTAGATGATCTTCTAAGGTCCATTTCAGTTCTCAATCTGTGATCCTTTGTGCTTCCCTATTTCAAAGAATTATAGAATGTTAGCACCAGAAGGGTGCTTCAAGAGAGGAGAAAGGAGGTTGGGGAAAAGAATGAGGGGGAAGAGAAGTATTACTTCTAAGGAAGTAGATAATTGACTTGTTTCCAGGTCAAAGCTATCCACACACACAAAAATATTCCCCTATGAGTTCTTTGTGTACAGAGGATATAGCTTCATCATTTTAGTTGTAAAAATTAATAAAATACAGCTGGATGACCAGATGATTATTGTGGTCTCCAGAAGGCACTAGTGACCTTGAAACAGGAGGGAAGAGTCCACGGTTCTCATACAATTCTACACATTAATACAGTGAGCCTAATTGTACAGTTAGTGCAGTGAGTTTTCCCAGTTGCTTCATTAACACCTTGGAAAGCAGAAGAGCTGGACAGATTGAGAAGGGGATGAAATATAGGGCAATAAGGGAACAAAAGACACAACCTTGGTAGCAGCAAGTCCAGAGTCTGTATGTGTCTGTGTGTAGAGGGAGGTGGGTGTGTTGGGTGTCATGGTCAATGACCAAGGAGTGGAGGGAAGCCCTATATGTAGTGCTTTTGGGGGGGGGGGCAGTAAATATATTTTTAGAATCCTGATTCTGTCAGATAGCAGGTTAGCTCAGTGGTGTCGGACTGAAATAGAGGCAGATGCCTGTGTCTATATTGACTCAGAAAACCACAAAATAACATTATCTAAGTTGTATTCTTTTATAAGATTTTGGGGGGGGGGCAAGGTAATTAGGGTTAAGGGTTAAGTGACTTGTTCAGAGTCACACAGCTAGTAAGTGTTACGTGTCTGAGGCCAGATTTGAACTCGCATCCTCCTAACTCCAGGACCGATGCTCTATCCTCTGCACTACCTAGCTGCCCCTTAAGTTGTGTTTTTTAAAGCATGTTCCCAATTACATTTTAATCTGGTTCTGCCTGTGCTAGGGAGTTGTGCTGAATTTGACACCTCTGAGTTAGATATTCCTTTCAGCTTTCTCATCTACTAAGGTAAGAAACATGCCATCTGTTTCTTCATCTAAGTAAGTTATACAAAAATAGGGCCATGAACAGATCCCTGGGGCACTGAATTATATTCCTTTGACATAATTTGACATAAATCCATTAGTGACTGCTCTTTGGGGGCATTCGACCAGTTCTTAATGCCTGTTTTTACTGCCATCTAATTCTCATATCTCTATCTTGTCCACAATGATATCAGGAGGTGCTTTGTCAGATGCCTTGCTTGAAATCCATGTTTAAATATTTTTGTGACAGTCCCCTTATCAAACAATCTAATAACCCTGTCAAAAAAAAAAAAAGGATTTAGAGTCCACGTGTAGAGTATCTATCTTGAATTTTAAAGGAACACATAACTTAACCATGATAGGATAGCAGGGAAACAACAGTAACCAAAGATAGATGCCTGTGGTCCTATTCTAGAGTTCTTAAAAACAGGCATGACTTGTCAGTGGCAAGAGACTTCTGTTTGCTATAACATGCCTTGTGGGTAAGCATAGAATTTAATGAATCCACTTAACATTTTAGTAGAGCTAGTGTTTGACTTAGAGTCAGAAAGACTTGGGTTCAGATTCAGTTTTTACTGTTTACTAGTTGTGTGACCATGGGTAAGTCACTTTTTTGCCTTTCCTGTATCCCTAGCACTTAACCTAGTGTTCAGCACATAATAGGTGATTAATAAATGTTTATTGACTGACTTCAGTGAGCTATAGTTTCTCCATGTGTAAAATAAACATGATAATATCTTTAGTAATTATATTATAGGGTCTAATAGTATTATAGTGTCATGAAACTGACCTTGGAATAATGATAAATTTGGATCCAGCATGAGGCTTCATATGGAAGGAAGAAGAAAGAGAAAATCAGAGGTCATTCTTTACCCCCGCCCCCACCCCATCACCTTTTCACTTAAGGAATTAGAAACCAAACCTGTAAGGATCAAATAGTGTATTCACTATAAATGTTTGCTTTTGAAAATCTTTTCAAGGAAGTGAAGTGTACATAGTAGTTGAGGGAATTTGCATAACTCCCTCTAAACACCTCCCCCCATCAGCATATGAATATCTGAATTTATAAAGCATTAGTAAGATTATTTGTGCATTTTGCCAAAGGAGTCTTTATTTTTTTTTCAGAGGGGTCAATCATTAAGCTGCCATAAGGCATTTAAAGTGAATCAAATTGTAAAAATTCATTTTATACACTTTCCAGAAACATTCCAGATGTACAAATCAAGGTGTTATAGCTCTTCTGATATAAACTAAGTACTTGAAAAAAAGTTTTTTCATTCATTCATTCTTCCTACAAACTTGGCACACAAGTCCAGGATGGATACAACTAGGGTTTTTTTCTTTTCTTTCTTTCTTTTCTTTTTTTTTTTTTTTAAGGCAATTGGGGTTAAGTGGTTTGCCCACGGTCACACAGCTAGTAAGCGTCAAGTGTTTGGTCTGCCAGATTTGAACTCGGGTCCTCTTGAGTTCAGGGCCAGTGCTGTATCCACTGTGCCACCTAGCTGCCCCAATGGGTTTTTTTCATTGGGTCCTTTCTGCTTCTTGGTTTTCAAATCACAAGAAAGATAATTTGACGGATCTATAATGTGTAGAGTATGGAAAAACTATAGCTCTAACTAGTGAGATGTGTCTCAAAGGTAGGTCAGAGAGTTAATTGGTTTATTTTCTTAGTTATTTCTTATTTTGGAAAACTGCCTTAATCCTAGGGAAATGCATACTAATCCTTTCGTGAATGGTATTTTAAACAATTTTTTTTTTCCCCTGTAGGTGTAGGAGACTGTGTTGGAAATCCCCTCCAAATGCAGATTTACTCTTCTGTTTATAGGGGTTAGGGAGGTGTCTGGAACATTGAGGGAGTTAAGTGTTTGGTCACATAGCTGGACTTGAAATCTGGTCTTAAATCTGGTCGTCTTGACTTCCCTAGGCTGGCTAAGGCTTTCCATTTTTTTAAGCCCTTATTATGTGCTTGGTGCTGGGAATACAAAGAGAGCCTCCCTCTCTCCCCCCATGAGCTCACATTCTAATGGACATGTATGTGCTCCCCTGCTTGTTTTCTTAAGGAACAGTTAATAAAACACTTAAGCAAAAAAAAAAAAATGTCTTTTGGCCAACTGGAATTAGCAGCTACAAGAAATGTGTAGTTCTCTTCATTCTTCAGATTTATAATAATAACTTTAATTTCCCGTTAGGACTAGAATAATAGTTTCCAAGTTCTATGAGGAGCTCGCTAAACAGAATGTACATAGCCCTGGTGTGCCTTTGCACTCCACTCTGACATTGATCAAACCAAAGGTTATAGTCTGGATGCCTGCAAAAGCAGTGCTGAGGGGTTCTAGAACCTCAAACTTCTGGTCTCAAGAACCTAGAAGGGAGTTAAGAGAACTTCCTAGAGTGGTAAAAATTCAGTTGTATTAAAATGCAATCAACATTGCATTAGTTTTTGCGTAAACTGCAGAATTGTACTTAATGTAATATGCAGAATGAATTGAAGAAATTCCAAATGGATTTTATGGATTCCAGTGCAAGCAGGTGCCAATTTAAAAATAGTTTGTATTCCAAAAAGGTTTTTTTTTTTAAAGTTGGCTAGTTAGCACTCAGAACACATTTTCCCTATAGAAACACAGTTATGAAATGTGACTTAACTCCTAGTATATTAAAATAAGAGAATTGTACTGATTTTCTTCAAAGGTCCCTTCCAGGGGCAGCTAGGTGGCGCAGTGTATAGAGCACCGGCCCTGAAGTCAGGAGGACCTTGAGTTCAAATGCGGCCTCAGACCAAACAAACACTTGACACATTTACTAGCTGTGTGACCCTGGGCAAGTCATTTAACCCTGATTGCCTCACTAAAAATAAATAAATAAATAAATAAATAAAATAAAAACAAAGGTCCCTTCCAGCTCTAAATCTATGAAAAGCTCATTTAACCAGTATATGACATATTTATTCATAATATAGTTGAGTTGTAGTGTTGATAGTTTTTTTTTAAAAAGCTCCACCATTCACACCATTCTTTTTTTCCTTTTAAGTGTTTTGAGTAATTTTTATTAGTATCTTTTGGTTTTCACCACCTGCATTTCTGAATGTATCCTTCCAACCTGGACAATCCAGTAAGCTACATCCCTTGTGACAAAGAATAATAACAACAACAATAATAATAATAAAAGGGAGGTGGGGGGGAGGGAAGCAGTCCATTAACCCGGTTTATAGTCAACATTCCACACCTGTCCTCACCCATCTCTGCAAAGAAGGGACAGATGTTCATTTTCTCATCTTGGTCATTATAATTGCAGTGTTCAGTATAACTTAGTTTTTTGGAGGAGAATCGATTCTTAGTTTTAGTCTGAGATGTCTTCTGGGTACCCAGAGCTCTATCTTAGTTCAGTGAGCATGAGACTCCCTTTATGTCATATCAGGCCACAGCCACAGGAGTGAGACTCCTAATGCACCCATGCCAACTAGGAAGGCAGTGGAGGGTGAGGGGTAGGTGGGGTGGCAGTCCTAGATATCCCCTGCAGTACCAGGGAAGAGAATTTCAGATCAGGATAGACATGGTGGGTAAGAACTAAGTTAAGGGAACACCTGTCTTGCTCTTGTGAAAGATAGATCTTTATTCTTCAAGAGAGATTTTTGTAGAGAGACTATGTTTAAGTGGAAGTGGTTAGATATTTTAGTTTGAGTGCTGTAAATGGATATAGCCATAAATAACAAGGTACTGCAACTTTAGTCTTAAAAATAGTCTAATTGGATTATGCCTACAGCTTTGAATGTCAGAACTCGAAAGAATTGTGAATATTCTTGGACTTGCATGCTGTTTATCATGTCAGCTTCTGTCAGATAATGTTGTTATAAAAAATTTCCACCTGTATTTTCGAAACTGCAGTTTGCAATTAAGAATTTGCTCTCCAACTGTGCACTATCTTACGAATTTATACAATAGGCTTAGCTGCATTTCAGCAAATGTCATAACATGCCTTAAGATAGACAAAACACAAGTTATATGGTAATTATTCTGAAGACCTGATTCCTGGATCAAGAAAGCATTCAAAATAGTGCATATTCAGATAGAAAAAAAAATTTTAGGTAGACAGCTAACTATATGTATTACTCAGTTTACATGTCTCTTGAACAATGATCTATATAATAACTATTAAACCATAGAAGGCCACTAGGCTCTGTAGAAAAAGACTAAGATTTGTAAGGCAAGTGATGGGACCTCAGATCTACCTCAGACAAAACAGATTATTTTCTCCTGGGTGATGTGCGACTCATTTTTAATGTTTCAGCTGGTACTTTCATTTCTAGATCTGCTAATATTTTGTTATCAGTGTAGTATGTGCAATCTTAAAACAAATTATAACAGGGCATAATGGCATGGACATGTATATCACTTAACCTCAGTGCCCCAGGCAGTTGTCTAAGATCATAAATTACTGGTAAATGGTGAATAGAATGGGTTCAAGGGTGGTTTCAGCATTGGGGGTTACTTACACCAGTGAAATCACAGTTAATAATGCTGCTTTGCTTTTTTATATTTTTTGACCATTGGTCTTTCAGGGATAGTATCTTTTTTATGTTAATAGAGAAATATGTGTTGTATATTTTGATGTGAAACTTATAAATTTTCTTTTGAGTTGAGGAAATAAAGGTTTTTTTGTTTTGTTTTGTTTTGAAAAATAAGTTTGCTGTAAACTAAGTCTTTACAATTTAAAAAAAACAAAAAACACTTTGTTCTCCTTGTGGGAGTACTCAGTCCTTGAATAAAACTGGTCCCTGACCTTTCGATACATTGCTGACCAGAAAGAGATACTACCATTAACTTTCCAAATGTTTAACTCGCACCCAGGAAGTAGCAGAATCTATTTGCTAGGCTTTGAAAAAAATCCATGGCAGCTATTTTCAGATATACTGAGATACAATGTATAAAAAATCATGTTGCAATAACCAGTTTTTAAAAAAATTGTTCTCAGAGTAAGAAGCTTTCTTAATTTTTTTTTATTTTAAAACATTTATATTAAACAATTTTATAGTAGTGGTATCTTCTCCCAGTGATAAAGTGAATGTTGATTATCAGTAAGATTGAGTTTCTTATACAAATAAAAATGCTAGAGAAATCGAAGACAGTGGAGTTTTTACTTTCATAATGATCTTGAGAAAGTTCCATTGGTAAAATCTGACCAAAGCTGCTTATTTTAGCAGTTTTTGTGGAAAACTTTTAGGTGCCTGAATTAAGATCTTTTGTTTGCCCGAATTTTTTTAAACATGAGATTCATTCTGTTCTTGTAGCTTGTTTAGTTATGTCCAAAATAAAAAATGGATGTGACATTTATTTCATTTCCCCAAGGGGTACCCATAAGGAAAAACTTGTCAAAAGGTTGATGGTTTGGAGTGCTTTGTATGTTAATCTTAGTCTGAGTCAGGGAGTCAGCCATATCTCAAGCTCCTGCATTCATTCTCCTTTCCTTCACCTCCTTACAAAATGTTCTTTTCACACTCGCTTCTCCCACTCATCAATTCTTCTCTTCGTTGAGGAGGTGCCAGTAACTGAATGATAGGTCCACAATGCATAATGCCTCCTCTTCTATGTTTAATTCTCTTTTGGTTTTTACCCAGCTAACCATTATGAGTTGTAAAATAATACATTTTTGGTTATCTTCTCCAGTGACTGTTTAAAGATAAACTTCAGTTGTAAAAAATGCCCAAACTATTGATGGAAAAAAGTTGTGGGTATAGTTATGGTAATCCATTTTACAAACTAGAACAGGCAACTAGATTTTTCAGTGGGTAAATATTAGTCTTGGAGTTAGGAAGATATGGATTTGAACCCTATCTGAGACATAAGCTGTGTGACTCTAGGCAAGTTACTAAACCTCACCAAATGTTAGAGCTGAGTACATCCACGATATGAATTCTTACTGAGTTTTTGGATAGTAGAAACTTTATCCAAGATAATTAAATACCAAATATACACAAGAAAGGAGCTAAAGCTATAAGTATTGTTCAGAAAATGAGAAAACTGGGGGGGGAGGGGGGACATGGTGAGTTGTCCCCTACAGGTTTTTTGGTATTCCTAGGGTTGAGAAGTGGCACAGTGGATAATATGCAGCATTTGGAGTCAGATAGCCCTGAATTTGAATCCTACCTCAAGCAGCACTTATTAGGTGACCCTTAGGCCAAGTCACTTAACAACTCTCAGACTCATTTTTGCTCCTTCCTCTGGCACATAGGTATAACAATAGAACCCACCTCACAGAATTTCTGTGAGGATCACATACATTTAAAGAAGCCTTTTGTGAACCTTAAGAGTGTGTGTGTGTGTGTGTGTGTGTGTGTGTGTGTGTGTATAATACATACACACACATATACACACACACATTTATATTAATGCACACACACTGGTATTGGGTTGCCCTGTGGTGCAGAGCATAGAGTCAGGAAGAATTGAATTCAAATATGGCCTCAGACATTTACTAGCTGGGAGACTCTGGGCAAGTCACTTAAACTCTGTTTTCCTCAGTTTGGGGGCAATAAAAGCTCCTAACCTCCAGGGCTGTGAGGATCAAAGAGATAATAATTATATAGCTCTTAACAGAGTGCCTAGCACATAGTGGTGCTATATAAATGTTAGCTGTCATCATCATCAAATATATTAAATGAACTATCCTTTTAAATACAATTGTCACAATATTATTAAATAAAACCTGGGTTAGGAGATTAGCCTGGTTATATAAAATTTCCTTGATACCAAGGACTCTCACTTTTTGTCTCTGTATCCCCAATGCTTAGAATGGTGCCTTGAGCAGAGTAGATAATTGCTAAATGTTTGTTGATTGAATTAAATGTTGTAGTTGAATTTAATTTTTGCTACTCCATCATTGTCAGATGTTGAAAATTATTATTAATGTGCATAAAAACCATTTTGAATAGAGACTACCTACTCACTAGATTTATATTAATCAGTGCTCTTGCCTTCTGGGTCACTGAAGAGTTTCTCTACAGTTTGGCAAAGACAAAATCACATAACCTGATTTAATTGACTGATTCATAGTACTGAAAAATCTTTTGTTTCAGTTAGTTGTTTCATTTATGAGATTGAATCTTATCCACCTGTTTAAGAAAAGGTAGTTGATATAACCACATCGATATAAGAAAATGAATGTAGTGCTTAAACGATAAAATAACTGTTAGCAATTCAATTTGAGAATTACTTAAACTATGTAGAAATTTGGGTCGAGGTGTAATACTAATTAGTTAGAATCTTTGTTAAGAATTTACTTAAAGCACTTCAGAGCCTATGTAGGCTTTAACTTTCCTTGTTTATCCAACTGTTTTAGTTTTTAAATACATTTCTTCTTAGAAACTGACAGGCCACTAAGGTGTCCTGGGGATGTTTATTCTTTTTGAATAGTGACACCTAATTGCTGTGTTTTTTAAATAGGTAGTTGTTTTTTTTTTCCCCTTCCCACTGCTGTCAGCTATCATTTCTAGTTGTTGAAGTTCCTATGTTGACGTTCCTTATTTTATACATATTTTTGTCTAGGTAAGGACCTTTTCTAACGCTCACAGGTAAGCAGCAGCAGAGGATTCTAGCCAGAATCAAAGTAACAGATAATCTGGAAGGGATAGTATTGTTGGATGTAAACTTCAAAGGAGCTATTGCTTCCAGGGTGGTGGTGGAGGAGGGTTTGGAAGTGGCAGTGGAGAGGACAACAAGGAAAGTCTGTGGTAGTGTAGCCAGAGATCCAAATCCCAGTTCAGCTGCTCACTGTCTCTGTGATCTTGGGCAGTCATTTCAGCTCTCTGCATCCCAAGTGGACTGAATGACTTCTCAAATCCCTTCCAGCTCTAAATGTATCCTCTGTATATACTCTATACTGTCTGTACCTCCTAGTACTTTATCGATAGACATGAAAGAAACCTGGCATTGGCCAGGGGAACAAGGAATGGCAGCTTCTGGAGGAGATAGCCAGGTTTCATTGAGCACGAGAAGATGATGATTCTTATAACTTTACCAGACATAAAAATGTCCAATTTATAGATGTTCCCTAAGACCTGCTGCTTTCTTTTCCTGCCATCCATCAGTGGCATTAGTAACTTTTCTTCCATCCCGGTCTCTTTCCTCTATCCATCACCATAGCTGCAGTAGTCATAGAATTATATTTGGAGGTGGAAGGGACCTCAGAGGACAGCCATCTTTCTAGTCCCATCCTCCCATTTTAGAGATGAGGAAACGAAGACCCAGAATGGTTTAAGTGACTGGTCAAAGTGACTGGTCAAATGCTGAGGTAGTAGCGTAACTGGGGTTTTGAACTAACTCCAAGCACATACAGCACTGTCACCACTGTACCATGATGAACTGTGGTTCCCCTGCTATTTCTTTCTATGGTAGTGTTCTGGCTCCCCCCCTATAGAAATTTCTCAGATGTTAGAGTTGGAAGATACCTGTAGTCTGTCCTCTCATTTTCTGTATCAAGAAACTGAGAAGAAAAGAAAAGGACTTGTCCAAGTTAATGGCAGAGTAGGAAATGGAACCCAGGTCTTCTAATTTCCAATCCATACCACACTGTTTCATTTTCCTCACTATGAGGGGCAGCACTTTGACCCTTCTAGAAGATCAAAAAAGTCTCCATCCCATTCCCTCTTGGCTAGTTTTCATGTTCTTAAGTCCTTCCTTTCTGTTTGTCCATTCCCACTTCTCTCCTCTCAATTGACATTTGAGTAAATACATATGGCTGTGACCCAATTCTATCACTGCATTCATGGTCTGGGGGCAGACTGTTCAGCCTGAGTGCATTGTGGTCTTTTTAAAAATCACTATTGCATAGGAAATGCATTTATTTCTAATTAAATTGAGTTCTATAAACTGGCTCAATAATCTAACCACTTAGAACATTGTTTTTGTGTGGAAATGAATTCTGAAATCCAGGTACTTGACTTATAAATGAACTTTTGTGATACAATTAATTTTTAGTTGGAAGCTGGCTGCATGTATAAAACTATGACTTCCTGCTTTAGTTCAGAAACATTTACTTGTTCTACAATGGATTCGTAATTTTTTTTTTTCAATTCACTTTAACAGTTTTTCAGCACCTATGTGCAAGGCAGTTTGCTGGATGCTGGTGATAGAGAAATAAAAACCAAAGAGCTCCTGTTCTCAAGGGGCTTTACATTCAACTAGGAGAATACAGTTGTATGCAAGTAATTAAATTCAAAGTTATAAGTAATAAATCTCACAGGGAGAGAGGTCTGACAAGGCAGGGAGGAGATTAGGAAAGAAAGTTCTCAAGTAAGAGGTTAACACCTGGCTGTGCTTTGAAGACAGGTGAGGAAGGAGTGTATTCCAGGATAGGGGACATAAGTGATTCAGCACGCATTTGTTAAGTGCCTACTACGTGCCAGGCACTGTGCTAAGCACCAAGGAAACCAGAAGGGATAAGAGACAGTCCCTGGTCACAGTCTAATGGGGGAGACAACGATGCAAACAACTGTGTGTGTACAGAACAAACCTGTATGCAAGATAAATAGAAAATAACCAGCCAAGGGAAGACACTACAGAATTTAGAGGGATTGGTAATGGCTTCCTGTAAAAGGTGGGATCTTAGCTGATACTTGAAGCCAGGTTGATGAAGGCCCATAACTAGGGTGTAGAGGCTGTTTGAGTGGAGAGAAGGGGGGGATGGGAGAGATAATATGGAGGCAGAATGATCAAAAAGGGACAACTGATTGGGTTTAGAGGTCTAGAAAGAGAAAATGCATGACTCCAAGCTTGTGAACCTATAAGCCTGGAAGGATGAAGGAAAATAGAAATGATGAAGATTGGAAGAGGGGGCTGTAACAAGGGACTAGAGTTCAGAATAGATGGTAGGGCTGACTATATTGATTTATGAATCTTTTGCATAAAGATAATAATTGAAACCTTGGTTTCATTATAGGAAAGGGTATAGAAAGGACTTTAATTCAGAGCCTTGGGAGGATACCCACCCTTAGTGAGTGAGAAGACAAAAATGAATAACCCAGTAAAGAAGATTGAATAGTGGTCAGACTGGGCTGTTAGAAAGAGAAAGTGATTTTTATCAGTGTTGTACTGATCTTTAAAATTAAAATCTAAGTAAGGTATTTAAGATCTAAGAATCTTATGGCAATATAAGACATCAGTTTATTCCCTATATTAGTAAACTTTTACTGTCCATGTGGAGTAAAACTAATGTTGTGGTGAAGTCTTTGTGTTTGTAATACATTACCTATATAATGGTTGGAAGACTGGAATATTCATTGATTCTTTTATCAGTAAGAAAGGAAAAATCCATCATTATGTGAGAGAATTAACTGATTTAAAGATTTTATATCTTATTTGTTCTGCTGTAGTTCAATCTATTTAATTTTTTTTTTCAATTAACAAGCATTTTCATTTTCTCTTTTTTTCTATTCCTCATCCCCAATTAAACAAAAACAAAAGAAAAGGAAAACCCTTGTAATAAAATATGCATAGTCAAATAAAAGAATTCATTGGCTATGTCCAAAAACAAGGTTCTCATTCTGCATTGAGTCCCATTACCTCTCTTTCAAGCTATCTTTGAACCTCTGGAATTGTGGCCTGTGTTGATCAGAGTTTTCAAGGTCTTTCAAAGTTGTTACTGTTTTGTTTTTTTTTTAATATAATGTTGTTACTGTATATCGGCGGTTCTCTTGGTTCTGCTCATTTTATTCATCATCAGTTCATATAAGTCATCCCAGATCAATTTCATCAAAACCATTTATTTCATCATTTCTTATGGCACAGTGATATCTTATAACATTGATATAACATAATATGTTTAGCAATTTCCTAATAGATAGTCACCCCTTTTGTGTCCAGTTGTTTTGATAGTACAAAGGAGCTGATATATTTTCGTATCTATCTCTTTGATAATTTTGGAGTATATTGCTACTGGTGGATTGCTGGGTAAATGGGGATGCAGTTTAATAATGTTGGGCATAGTTCCAAAATGTTTTGCAGAATGGCTAGACCAATTCAGAATAGCACAAATAAGTGCATTAGTGTATCTACCCATTTTTTATGAGTTTATTTTTCATGGGGAGAAAAATAAAATAGTCAGTTGATAACCTTTACATTTGACTCAACATCACAGCAAAAAGTTGGTAAGATAGGAAGTCTAGAAGGGGGAAAATGAATTATCTTTGTAGATATAACTGGTTTTTACATAGCTTGGTGGTTTACAGAGTGTTTTGTAGCTGTTATCTCATTTGATCATCAGAACAACCTTATCCCTATTTTATAAATGAGAAAACTGAGCCACAGAAATGTTTTAACTTGCTGAAGATCTCATAGCTAGTAAGTGAGTTGGGATTTAAACCCAGGCCTTCTGCTTACAAAAACTAGTCTTTCCACTTCATCACTGCTTCTTCCAGTAAATTTAATGCTTAAAATTTCTTTGTGGTAGTTGCCTCTGTTAGAAATGAATAGTGTTTATGATCCCTGGCAAAGAGTAATTACAAGATCGGTATTCAAGCAATGAGAAAATGGATTACACTAAGACATTAGTTGTCATGCTGTTAGTGTTTCAAATAATGTCACTGTTCAACAGTAAGAGCAGCTATTCATTGAAAATTCCCAAGTTCAAGTTTGTCACTGTTTTTTGACAAACATTTTATTTACCTGCTTTTTTTTTTGTTAGTTACATAAGTTATGGAAGATATAAATGGAATTTAAAAGCAGCTTAAGAACTAAATAAGAAAAACTTTTAAGACTGATAAGCATTACATTTGGCAGAGAGAAGGGAAGAAGTGGAAGAATAATGATATTCCATTCACAAAATACCTTGATTCAAATAATGTAAATGTAAGGGGGATGATTAATGATTTTCTTTCTCATTGATGCTATGTTGATATTTTCGTAAGCTAAGCTGGGTTCATTTGATTCCACTACTCTGGTGTATATAGGAGGGAGTGCTGGATTTCATCCATACGAGTTCAAATCCCAGCCTATTTATTACAGTTAGACCCTGGGCATATGACTTTACATTCCTTCTTCTCTAAAATGAATGGCTTGGACTGGAGACTGTTAGAGACCCCTTGAAAGTTTAAAAAAAAAAAAAAAGAGCAAAACTGTAATTGTATGTCCTGAATCAGTGTGGTTTGCTTCTTCGTTGTCAATGAAGAAATCGTGTGCCAAGTAAATTAATATTGCAGTCAAGCTTGAAGGAAACTGGTTTAATTGCCCAAGAGAGCAAATTATTTTTAAAACCTGTAGCGCGCG